>NW_024115637.1:0-10731 GCF_003073215.2 Triticum urartu
AGCGCCCGTGCACGGGCATGTTCGTGCGGGGGCGCAAGACCTCCACGCGAATGGCTGGGCGAGCTCAACGCTCCCGTCAGTCTGGAAGAATCCTCGCGTGGATTCTGCAGTGGTTACGGATTGGGGAACCAAAGCTGTCGCTCTTGTTTGATCCCACGTGGCACGTGCCCCAAATCGGAGTCCCTTATGGATAAAGTGAAGGAAGCCATGGGGAGGAGTGAATTAGCGAGGAGGAGATTAGATTGCCTAAAGTTCCCAAGGTATGAATCAATGAACCACTGCGCACGGTTTTTTTGTTACTTATTCAGTAGATTTCAGAAGCATTTTGAACGAATAGCCAGTCAATTCTCTGCATAAATGTTTATCCTTACTCCTGCTAGGGAACACGTACGTGACTTTTGGGGGAGATCAAATGGCCATAAGGCGGCGTGCGCTTTTGATAATAGCATGTGTATTTGAGATGCACGGTGCTGTTGAACTCGATACTGAAGAGTTTGGTGTTGCTGAACATCCTAAATTCTGTGTGATTTGTCATGGGCTGCTTCTGTATATAAATTGTTATTCAGACAAGATTAATCCCGGAACTATTAGAACCACGTCATTCAGCAACTCTGTCAATCCTTTATTGCATTATATACATTCCTAGATGTTTCAACTTTGAAATCTTACCATCAAGTAACCTGCAGGCTGCCTGAGCTTTGCTCTCTGCGGTATGATCTGGCCATTTCCACTCGCTCGATATCTTGCAATGAGGAGGTACCAGATAGCAAAACTATACAGGAGATATATAACCCATCAAAGGGAAGATACCAAGAATTCTACCAGTGACTTTGACATTGCTGGACTATATGAGCCAATGGAATGCTGACAGAATTGCTGGATAGGCTAGATATTAGCACGTGTGATAAACCTAAATCACAGTAAGTTGCTTCATGTCATGCTGGAGATCTGCAGTGTGCCTCCTGACAAGTTCAGAATGGTCTGCTCAACCATCGACAAGCTTGACAAACTGACATTCCAAGAGGTGTAGTAACTACTCTGTTTCTTGGCAGCAGATCATATTGACACTTTGCATATTCTTTCACTCTGTCGGCCGAGATGAGGTACCCTGTTCTCTCCCCCTGCTTCTGGTTTTTTCTTCAGATTAGCATCCTTTTCTGTGATAAATGACTGTACAAGACGGGGGTTTCGTCTTTGCTTCGCTAAGACAATCAAACACATACAAAGCGGGAGTTCCTGGTAAAATAGGTTAACAAAAACTCTACATTGCCTGCGTGCATTTGAAGGCAATCTACCTTCCTAAAACTCCAGCACTTTGGGCAAGAGACCTCCATACACCAACTGAACCATGTGACTGCTATTTAGTTAAATATAGGGTACAAAAATCTCAATCAAACCTGTACTGTGGGATATATACATATCATAACCGAACACGAGGTAAGTTCAAAAAGATCAATAATGGAAGTAACATTACAATAGAAGTACAAATTACAAGAATGAGTGACGGTTTCAGCAGTACCACATACATATGCATTACAATATTCAATAATGGATGCAGTCTGTTTATTTAGCCCTCGAGAAGGCGACGCAGACTTGGTGAAACAACCCCCACTTAATTAAACAACACGTACCAGATGATTTGTTGGTCAACCGAAAGATAATGTGACATATTCCAGTCTCTTCACTCGGTGATTATCTTTGGCCACTTGTTGGCGTACTTTTCGTCCAAGTACTTGGGGGTGTCCTTCAAATCTTGTACCAAGAACTTGGTTATTTCATCCGCTTGATTACCAACACTGAGATGCACCTCTTGGAGGCTTTTAAGAGTCTCGATGCCATAAATCCCTTCAAAGGCTTCGACTCGCATATCAATCCTCTCCAGTGCTGGCATTACCTCTTTTCCTGTAACCGCAAAGCTCAGCCGTGGCACTAGAGTTGCAAAGAAGCGAAGCAGGTTTAGACTCTTGAATCCTCCCGGTGGAACAATGATCTCCCTATCAGTAAGCTGTTTATTTTCCTCAAGGATGTCCACTATGTCCCTATCATCCTTGGCTACACTGAGCGTAAAGGTGAGCGTAAACAATTTGGGTAGGTCCTGGATGAGCTTGAAAGTATCAGTCCGAAGAACCGTCACAGAAAGGGTCAGCTTATAGAGGTTATTGAGTTCTTTGATCCACTGTGGGGGCCTTTCCATCTTGCCAGACAACTCTAGGCCGATGATGTATCTTGGAGGAGTGGTCATGGTGTCGAGTGAGTTGATAAAATTAGAGCTCTCATCATTGATTGCCAATGTCTGCAGACCGCAGCTACAGAGGTACTCAATGGAGGAGCGTAATTGTTTGAAGGTCTGACCGCCCTCCCTTATATTGAGCTTGTAAATGGCAAGTTTCCTTAGCCCTGTCAGCTGATGAAGGCTTGCTACAGCTGATGAGTCCTCATCGATCTCAATCCCTGACAAGATACGAAGTGCTTTCATCGGCTCCTTGTTCTTCTCATGTGGCAACTTCAAAGCCTTCTTTGTGTTTTTATTCCCTCCAAGCATGCTACGGAGCTGTTTGAGCTGTCCAAAAGCTTTTGGCAGCACCCCGACATTTGTCTCCCTTATGTCAAGAGTTTCTGGATACTGGAGCTTCTCAATCTTTGATGGGATCTCAGAAACCTCTGTTCGTCTGAGGCTCAAATACTTCAGCACAAGCATTTTACATATGTCATTCAAATGCTTATCTGTCAAACCCTTCCAGCCCTCAAGATCAAGCACTTGTATTATTCCATTATTGAACGAATGGAAAGGGAGTCGTCGGTTTTGGCTTCCAAATGCTGTCAGTGACCGCACTTGAGACAAGTTCATGCCTTTTGTTGAATTCCCATGCTTGGAACCACTGCTTTGCAGGGAGAGTCGACGGACTTTGTTGCTAGGAGTTGGCATCAGCCAATGTCCACCAACAACAGTAATCAAATTCTCTTCGCTTGACTTGGACACGATATATTCCAGGATCATGTCATGAACTTTAAAGGATTTTACCTTCCCGTTGCTGATGTGATCCACAGGGCGTATTATTTTCGTGCTTACAAGCTGATTGAAGTATGTTTCTGCCACTTCCTCTGCACTCAGCCCTTGCTTCTCAGCAACAAAACATTCTGATATCCACCGCCGGGTCAGACGCTTCTTACTAATTTTCGAGCCCTTGGGGAATATGCTCAAGTACAATGAGCAGGTCTTGAGATCTGCTGGCAAATCATTATAGCAATAATCAAGTATCCTTGTGACCCCCTCCAATGTAAGGGGAGCCACCTGCTCCGGAAATAATGACTTGCAAACTTTACTCCAATGACCATTGTTTTTTGTTGGGTTGCAAGCCACAAGGCCAGCCATGGTGACTATGGCCAAAGGCAGGCCCCCGCAGTATTTCCATATCTCCTCATGGACCGCTTCTTTCTCCCGATCTTTACTGCCTTGTGGATCAGAAACACGATCATTGAGCCGATCTTTTGCATCGGCATCCCTAGGAACATCAGCTGAATGCAGACGATCACTTCCATATCCTTCGGAGGACTCGGTATCAACAACTTGAGATCTTGTATCCATTCTTTCGCTTTCTTTGCTGCTTGGGGATTCAGAAACACCCTGTTGATATAGACTTTTGGAGTCAGCATCACTTAGAACATTAACAGTGTGCAGATAATCAGTTCCATCTCTTTCTGAGCACGCCGCACCAACAGCTTGAAATCTTGTAGTTACTATCACTCTACTATCTTTTGTATTATCATGTGGCAACCAATTTCTAATGGTCTCCCATGTTTCTACAGACCATATATCATCAACCAAGAGGAAATACCTGCCAAGAAAAAGGAAACAAAGTACAAGTGAGAAGAAATGTGCTAACTCACTTAAGTTCATACAAGTGAGAAAGAATGCATCACATCAATGTGGTGATCACCTAGATCTTCCCAATTTGATGTTTATTTATGCATTAGTGATACAATACATAGTTCCTCGCATATTTTTTTTCAAAAACTAAGATGATATTTACCTAGAAATGTTAATTTTAGCTATATCTCATTGGTGTAACGGGCTAGAAATCTTTCTGAGCACGCCGCACCAACAGCTTGAAATCTTGTAGTTACTATCACTCTACTATCTTTTGTATTATCATGTGGAAACCAATTTCTAATGGTCTCCCATGTTTCTACAGACCATATATCATCAACCAAGAGGAAATACCTGCCAAGAAAAAGGAAACAAAGTACAAGTGAGAAGAAATGTGCTAACTCACTTAAGTTCATACAAGTGAGAAAGAATGCATCACATCAATGTGGTGATCACCTAGATCTTCCCAATTTGATGTTTATTTATGCATTAGTGATACAATACATAGTTCCTCGCATATTTTTTTTCAAAAACTAAGATGATATTTACCTAGAAATGTTAATTTTAGCTATATCTCATTGGTGTAACGGGCTAGAAATCCATGTATTAAAATGTTAAAAGATAGGGAAAAAACATATGAGCTAGAGATGAGAGTGGTGGCAGGCGATTGTACTATCGCTCAGGCTTTCTGGTTGTTCGCCCTTTGTGCTGGGCTTTTGCTTAACTGCTCTTACTATAATCATTCGATGCACGCTTTTGTGCCGTTAGTGAAAATGTTCAGGCCACCCGTACTGGACTTTTTCACAACAACAAAAAAACCTCTCAACAGTCCAAGAGTAAACCTATATGTATTCAAATTCAACACAAACACAACAATTACGAACTGACCTATGTCCAAATTGCCATCTATTTATGAATTGGAGGGATATAGTTCATTTTTTACTTCTAATTTTTTTGGGTCCAATTTAGTATGTCACTTGCTGCCTTTTTCTCTATGTTGCAGAAATTCAAATTTATAGTAAAATTTGTTTGGTCTGGCATAGCTTGTGCAACGCACCCAAGTTAAGTACTAGACTGGGTAATATATTTTTTCTGAAAGAAATGTTGTTTATATTAATTTGAAATGCAATCTAGCTAGATTCTATATATATGCAGCGGTACTAAATTTGCTATTGGTAACAAGTTAAAGTTCAGTTATAAAAATTGCACAAATATTCCTTGTGCAACTTCAACAAAATTAATATTTTAGTGTTTAGTAAGCAAGGCACCACTACATATATAACTTTGTATTTATTCTTTCTTAAAAACTCCCATTTTTCAGTCTCCATTGTACATACTTAAGATAAAATTGTTACGCTAAACAGCTATATATAGAAAAAGCAAAGCTATGATTTGGAGGTACCTCCTTCCATCCAACCGCTTTTTGAGTTCTTCTATAAGTTGGTCATGGTTCATTGTTTCTATCTTACTCTGAGTGCTGCCATCATTGCTTTGCGGCCTGTGACCAGAGAGCATTGACACAACTCGCTTCACCGAGCTTTTAATGTCTTCCACTAGGCTTTTCTTCTCCAACTTCCCTGTGTTGCTGCCCTCCTTCTCCTCCTTTGGCTTGATTTGACTATCTTTTGGCTTGATTTGACCAAGAATATCCCTGAGGACTTCATCTTCGTCAAAGTTCTGAGATACCGTGACCGATGCCCGGCAGTCAAATTCATTCCTGAAATCTTGGTACAGTGCCATGGCAATGGTGGTCTTTCCCACACCACCGAATCCAATCAAGGACACAACAGCTCGATGAGAGCCTTTATCACGTTTGGTTAGCCAACCCCCGAGCTTCTCCATGTCCACCTCCACTCCCACGGGGTTCTCTGTGCGGATGAGCTGACGGCTTGCAACCAAATGCTCAGCAATGCCATACGTAACAGCATGGGTTGCTCCGGCTCCAGAGCTTGTTCTTGGGTTGGGATTGTTCACTCCATATCTGTTGCGTCGCTCAGCAATGTATTGTGCCCGGACCTTGAGCTCGGCAATCTTGGAAGCAATGTCGCGGCGAGGCCAGAATGTCCATACCTCATAGATTGCCGTCACAATGAAAGAGCATCTTGCATCGCTGAGGGAGTCTTGAGGGAGCCGATGAGCAAAATCATCAATGCAATCTTCCATGTCATATGCCATGTCACGGATCTGCTTCATCCAGTTCTTGAGCCGGCGATCATGGTCGTCCAGGGCAGAGCCCAGGTCACCAAGAAAGGCCTGCATGATGGCGAGCTCGTCGTTGATGTACTGGATGTCACCGCGGACACCACGGATCAAAGTGTATTCTTGGGCAAGGAGGCCGCCCAACTTGCCTAGGAGAGGTCTCATGGTGGCTTCCGAAGCACCCACTACAAACTCCATCTTCTCCTTCTCTGCTGTTTAATAAAGGTCTTCTTTTTTCTGTGCAAGACTTCACTAGTACAATCTGTCCCCTGATGTTGTTGATCTATGAAAGAAATGAAAAAAGAGAGATAAGGGTACGGTCACCATCGAAAACAGCTAAATAGAAAAAGGCTCCACATGTATAATCAGATCATGAAACAATTCTTGTGAATATCAAATTGTCCTAGTCAAGGAACCTATGTAAACTTAAGTTTTACCTATCACCGCTAAACAACAGACCCAAATTTTTATCCATATATCACGGCTTACAGAATTAGTAACCACAAACATATGTCAACACAACTATGTTATCCCCTGACCAAAATGAAATGGAAACAAACAATACCTAAAGTTTCTCATCCCATGTCTATGCTTGCATATGATGCTGAGGAAATTGCCATGGCAAGGGAACAAAAAACTACCAGAGAACAGAAAATGGAGATGGGGAGCATAGGAGGCACCTGCAAACTGGACAATAAGCTAGTTACTAAGGAATCTTGATCAGTCACTGGCCAGGGCATCCACCCTCGAATGCGTCAGGTGCACAGGCGGACACACACCCTCGAAGGCCGCCAACCCTGCTTGCCAAAAGGAGTCTTCATGGTTGTTCGTAATGACCCACCACAAACTTCATCTTCTTCTCCGTTGTTGCAAGCGCAGCAAAGTATGAGTTCTGCAGAAAGTTCAGATCAAGAATAGACAGAGTTCACTTCCCTTCCCACCTCCTCAGCAGTTGTCAATCTATAAAAGAAATGGCAAAATATCGTACAGGCTGTCATCATTCCATGGTGAGAAATTAATTCAGGAAACGCTAGACCCATATAGACAAGTCAGCTTGGTATTCAGAATACCCAGGCTTCAGAAAAAAATACAGTCCAGTGAACATGAAACAATTCTTGTGAGTACTCAATCGTCCCCAACCAAATAACCTTTAAAAACATGGCAATTGGTACTGTTCGTTGTGATGAAATTTTACTCACTGATAGATGCTAGATCTTCTAGTCTTTACTGTATTATGACTAGAAGAGCTGGCCGGCTAACCACAATATGAACTTCATTTTGTTATCCCGCAAACTGACACGAAAAATCAACAAAATTCACATGTAGCATCTTTTGTCCGTGCTCACAGAGAGCTGTGAAATCAATGTTGAAGAAATTCTAGAAATTAGATAGTTCAACAATTCCAGTTGATTGGCAGATTCAACTTTTTGGCAACAAACAAGAAGCTATGCTCTTGATTAATTCAATCATCCCTCCCTCAAAAAAAGGTGAGAGAGAAAAACAAGAAGGGCAAGGACCAGAGATGGGCACCTGCGACGCTGGCCACTGAGTAGGCACTAGCAGTCAGTGGCCGCCGTCAAAGGCAGCAGCGGCAGAGGCCTATGGATGGCGTGGTGTCTCCCGGGCAGGCAGATGGATGAACTGGTGGAAACAAGAAGACACTGGGAGTGACTCAAAGGAGCTCGCCAATCACGGCAAAGAAGGCGGTGGAGAAATTAGGAGGTCCGGTTCAGTTGGTAGCAGCAGCTAATAGTACCAGTATACCAATATCTGTGCGCTAATGGCCAAAGATAACTACTTAATTAATTATACTGTGCTTAATTACTACTCCCTCCGTCCAACAATATAAGAACGTTTTTGACACTATTGTAGTGTCAAAAACGTTCTTATATTGTGAGACGGAGGGAGTACTTAAGACACATATATCCATTCTCCTGGCTATGCATATAAAGGTAAAAGGTTGGGGCTGTTCACAAGGCACATTCTTTTCTGATTTAACTTTGACCACGTAACTAAAACACTTGCTAGGAAGAGGGAGAAATTATGATTCAAAGGATTTGTTCAGAGATATTGGAGGACTGAAATCATTAGATTTTTTCCGACATGGCTTGCCACGTCCTCCTTCCACCTTCCGTCGCCGCTTGATGTCCACCCCGACTTTGTCATTGTGCAATGTCGTCATTTGGCAGGCACAACATTTTTCTGTATGATTGAGAATACAACTCTCCTGACCTCTGTACCACAAGAATCACAGCAATCGCAGATGTACTCTATATCAACTAGATATAATCCGAGAACATATGTAGGAGTAGCACTATAACCAAGATCCATGATTTCATAATTGTCGACAGTAACACCATGATTGCAACCACCCGGCACACATATAGATAGCCTGCAAAAAAAGAAAAAGATACATTGATTCAGTCAAAGATCGTATCATTACGGCATAACCAGAGGGAGGGAGGTATAATGCGGTGCCTTCTTTCATTGTGCCTTTGTCTTTCGCTTTGGTCATGTCGCCCATAAAAATAAACACGGGTATCATCATTCGAGTTGGAGGCGAAGAAGGCTGCTGCCCTCTCTGCTTTGGCTGATGCATACATGGAGTAGCTTTGTTTGCTTGTCAAGGAAAAACATCTATTATTTATTTTTGGAGTATATACGTTCGTTGCCTAATCTCAACCTCAGGCAAACTCGATGGGTCGAAATGATTCAAGAGTATAATCTGAGTATTGAGTACACTCCAGGCAAGGCTAATGTGATTGCTGACGCTTTGAGCAGAAAGACTTCCTGCAACAGTCTGATTCTCAAGCCTTATCAACCCGAGCTTTGTGAAGCTTTCCACAAACTTAACCTGCAAGTTGTTCCTCAAGGTTTCCTCGCCAATCTTCAAGTCTCTCCTACCTTAGAAGACCAGATTCGCCAAGCCCAACTTCTTGATGCTATGGTGAAAAAGGTGAAGATTGAGATTGCCAAGAGTCAGTCCAAGTACAAGTGCTACCGCCTTGATGACAAGGACACTTTCTTCTTCGAGGATCGTATTGTTGTGCCCAAAGGTGACCTCCGTAAAGTGATCATGAACGAGGCTCACAATTCTCTCCTCTCCATCCACCCTGGGAGCACGAAGATGTATTAGGACCTTAAGCAAGCTTATTGGTGGACTCGAATGATGCACGAGATCGCTCAATTCGTGAATGAATGTGATGTCTGCAGAAGAGTGAAGGCAGAAAACCAAAGGCCAGCAGGTCCCCTTCAACCTCTTGCCATTACAGAATGGAAGTTTGACCACATTGAGATGGACTTCGTGACTGGGTTTCCAAAGTCCAAGCGTGGCATCGATAAACTCACCAAAGTGGCTCATTTTCTGCCAATCAAAGAGTCGATCACTGCAGCTCAATTGGCGGAACTCTATACCTCTCGCATTGTCTCTCTGCGCGGTCTACCTCCAGTGATCTCTTCAGACCGTAGCAGCATCTTTATCTCGAAGTTTTGGGATTTTTTTCAGAAGGCCATGGGCACGAACATCCGCCTCAACACAGCTTTTCACCCTCAAACAAGCGGTCACGTTGAGCGTGTCAACCAGATTCTTGAAGATATGCTCAGGGCTTGTGTGATCTCCTTCGGCATGAAGTGGGAGGATTGTCTTCCTTATGCTGAATTCTCCTACAACAACAGTTTTCAAGCAAGTTCGGGCAAGGCCCCTTTTGAAATTTTGTATGGCAGGAAGTGCCGTACCCCTCTCAACTGGTCTGAAACCGGTGAACGTCAGCTTTTGGGTAATGACTTAATCACAGAAGCAGAAGAAATGTGCAAAGTCATTCGCAATAACCTGAAAGCAGCCCAACCCCGCCAGAAGAGCTACTATGATAGTAAGCACCGTGATTTGGCTTTCGAGATCGGAGATCATGTTTACCTCCGTGTCTCTCCTATGAAAGGTACTCGTCGCTTCGTTATCAAAGGGAAGCTTGCCCCTAGATACGTGGGACCTTTCAAGATTGTCAGCAAGAGAGGCGACCTCGCTTATCAACTCGAGCTTCTTTCAAACTTTGCAAATGTTCATGACGTGTTCCATGTCTCTCAGCTTCGAAAGTGCTTCAAGACTCCTGACCGCACCGTCGACTTCGAGGACATTGAGCTCCAAGAAGATCTCTCTTATCGTGAGCACCCAGTTGCTATTCATGAAGAGACGGAAGCAAGACTCGCAACAAGTCAACAAAATTTCTTAAAGTCAAGTGGTCACACCATTCCGACCGTGAAGCTACCTGGGAACGCGAGGATCACCTCCGTTCTGAGTACCCGGCGTTCTTTCAGTCCTAAATCTCGGGACGAGATCCTTTCGTAGTGGTGGAGTGTTGTAACACCCCGGATGTAACTTTTCCTATTTGCACTCCAACTCTTGCCGTTTCCAGCGTTAAGTTAATTTATTTCCTCGGGTTCGGGTTTTGTCTCCGTGTGTTGTTATCGTTGTCATGCATCTCATATCATGTCATCATGTGCATTGCAATTGCATACGTGTTCGTCTCATACATTCGAGCATTTTTCCCGTTGTCCGTTTTGCATTCCGGCGCTTCGTTCTCCTCCGGTGGTCATTTCTAGCTTTCTTTCTTGTGTGGGGTTAAACATTTCCGGATTGGACCGAGACTTTCCAAGCGGCCTTGGTTTAC
>NW_024115638.1:0-6696 GCF_003073215.2 Triticum urartu
GCGGCGGTGGCTTGGGATGTTCGTTCTGGCTGGGGAAACTGCCATAAACAGATCGGGTCAAGGATTAGATCAGGTTCTGTTTAGTTAGGTTCAGATATCAGTATATAAAGCTTTAATCTCTTGACACAACAAATCGCTTCTATGGCTCAGTTGGTTAGCTTGCGTGCTTGTGTACCTCGTGGTCTTGGCTTCGAACCCCCGCCCTCCCAAAATTTTATTCTCGTTTTCTCATGCGCCCCTAACAAATGGAATAGGGGTAGTTTCGTCATCTAACTTCAGTCAACGTGTATTAACCAAACGGTAACGATGAAAAATGGTCTTTTGAGCTTGATCTAACAGAACAGTGGCATTTTTGAGTAGTGAAAATGTTTAGTGGCAAAACTGAGTAGCGTTATACAGTCGATGACAAAACTGATAAAAACCCAAGAAGAAAACAATGTGATCCAGATATTCGGCTGCTCAACCACTATATACACAACACCGGGGGGCTTTTAGGGTTAGCCCCCCAATCCCCTCCGCCGCTAGCCCTAGCCAACTCCGTCAATAAATTCTATCCGTCTCTCCTCTGTTTTTCCCCTTCTCGATGGCCGGTGGTATTGGCGGAAGCCATGGCGGGTAGCCTCCGTGCAAGCACGCACAATACGATGTGGAGGCCGGCAGCTCCAGACGCGCCGTGGAGCCATGGCAGTCGAGTCAGACGTGCGACCGCGGCTGGCTCTCCGGGAGTGACGAGCGGGACCTTTAGGCCATCTTTGATGTAGTCGACGAGCACATCTTGCCGCACATCAAACGGTGTTGCGGCGACGAGCGCGAAGTGGCGGCCGGAGAAGAAGGTGCGGTATGCCACCTCGCCGCCGCCAAGGAGGAGCACCCCTCGCCACCGCGCTTCACATGACGGCAGTGAAGTTTTATCTCGGCAGGGCCCGGGCCTTAGGGGTGTGCAGCCTGTGCGCTTGCACAGGGCCCCAGTTTTCAGGGGGCCCGTTTTGGCTAACAGTGGTGCAGCAGTGCGTGGCTATTGCGCAGGAGCAGACCCAGTTGCCTTCAATCCTGACCTCCCGGGCTCCTGACGGCTTTGTGCGCGCGGAGCAGATGCCTCCCGATCTCAAAAAAAGAAAATCCCTATCGGCCGATCCTTGCCTGACACATACTGAACGACAAATGGGCCCAGCCTCAAGTCCAGCGCGTGGCGGTGTGGGCGACTCGGCGATCGGCGTCGCGTGACTCGCGTCTCTTCCTTTCTTCGACCACGGCGCGATCGCAAATCGAGATCGATCCTTCGGCCTTTGCTCGGTACGATAAGAACAGTAGCGCGATGGAACAGTTTGAGCCATCACTGATCGCTCAAGCAGAAGGATTGGTGACCTCGTGAGGCCCCGGTTTGACCGTGAGTTTCGTCCACACTAGTGGATCTGACTTTTGATTTTTGCCAAACCTTTTATATAATTTTGTCCTTTTTATATTTTATATAAACTAGGATTTGGCCCATTGAAGATTTCATTTTAAAGGACGCTAAAAGAATGATAGTATTATTTAACAGAAGACTATGCAACCAAATATATGCGATTTTTGTACCAAACATATCCAACATTTTATACTTCTATTTATATATTTATATTGACTATACATTGTTACAGTTCTATTTATATATTTCTACTCAGTTGTGAGGTAGACCCATTTTCAGAATTTTGCACAGGGCCTCGGATTTTGCCGGCCCGGCCCTGGGCATCGATTAGCGACCGTCAATTTATGGTTAAATTTCTAGCGCAGGGTATGTAATTCCTATGTATGCACAGTGGTGGGATGATGAACAATTTTAGTGTGAAGTTGTTTTCAAAATTTGCAGCACCGATTTACGGGATGTATTATGTCACTGATAATACCTCAAATGATTTTTACGGTATCGATTTTTAGGGGATCTGCTAGAGATTCTCTAAGCGATCCGGGACTGCATCACGTGAAATTAGTACACTTGGGCAAAACTCACTACAATAGATGGTGCTGCTAGTAACAACTCGTTTCAGAAGTTTCGCAAATAAAAAGAAACTGCTTTCAGAAACACAAGACAAAAGATTCAGGCAAGTAGTCAGTCAGCTGAAAAGATTCAGGACAGGATGGTCACACTGATATTATCTTTTACTCGATAATTAAGAAGCCGGAATACATTTTTTTGTAAAAAGCTTGAAGATACTAATCATCCAGGAACATTCAGACAAGGTCCTGTCCAGAATTTAGAATAGAAGGGAAGTATGGTTACTGTGCATCAGATCAGCTAAGAAATATTATGCCTCATCCGTCGGTGCTACAGCCAGAATATTCCATTCCTGCAGACCAACACGGCTGATGGCGCTCGTTGGGGACTTAAATGGACGGCGTGTCATGACTAGCTAAAAACTATCATTTTACGATTTCTGACATTTGCACTGAACCGAAATTTTGACAGTGGCAAAAAACACGGAGGGTAGATGCTAATCGTGACATGAAAGTGAAGGTTCTATGCATCCAAGTCCCCGTCAGATAACATAACTTAAGCCGCGCTTCCGACTTGAGCGAAACAAACTAATTGTGAATTTTTGACTATTCATCGTAAAAACAGGCTCACATCACATATGCGGATGAACACGAATGACAGCGATGGTACTTGAGTGGAAACTCCAAGTAGAAACCCTAGCATACCTACGCGCCATTAATTGGACGATCTGACGAACGATGGCCATACGGTGCTGAATAACACCGATATTACAAATGACTAGATCCAACAAAGCATTAAGTGAGTGGATTGTGACTTTGTGAGTTAACCAGCAGGCATTGGCCTGAAGCGTGCGTAGCACGTACTACAACGGAGACTTGAGACTTGAGGTTGGCTGGCCTTGCCGGTCCTCTCACGTCTCAAATACAGTAAGACTACAGAGTTGCTCAGAAATTCCAAGCACCATGGCCAAGGACGAAGAGATCGGCATGCGCTCCTTCTGCGCCGCTGGTGGTACGAGAGCCATGCTTCTTCTCGAGCCTTACCACTTGGTCGCTCTGCTCTTGCTCCTCGTCGCTCCTGGTCGCAGCTTGGCGGACACCGGCGTCGCGGGTCGCAGCGATGTCCGTCCGCAGTTCGCCTACAACGGCTTCGCAGGCGCAAAGCTGACGCTCAACGGCGCGGTCGAGGTCATGCCGAACGGCCTCCTCATGCTGACCAACGGCACCATTCAGACGAAAGGCCAGGTCTTCCACCCGTCCCCTCTGATGTTTCGCGCCGACGCGAACGGCACCGGCGCCGTGCGGTCCTTCTCCACTACTTTCGTCTTCGCCATCTACGGGCAGTACGCTGACCTAAGCAGCGCCGGCATGGCCTTCTTCGTCTCAGCGTCCGTGGAGTTGCTCTCCACTGCGTCGCCAGGCCAGTTCTTGGGCCTCCTCAACGACACCAACAATGGCAACCGGAGCAACCACATCTTCGCCGTGGAGTTCGACACACTCTTTAACGCCGAATTCCGCGACATCAACAGCAACCACGTCGGCGTCGACGTTGATAGCCTGGTGTCGCTCGATTCCACCGACGCCGGGTACTACGATGACGGCACCGGGCCGTTCATGAACCTAAGCCTGGTAAGCCGGAAGGCCATGCAAGTGTGGGTGGACTACGACAGCACTACAACGAAGATCACGGTGACCATGGCTCCCCTTGGCGTGGCCAGGCCCAAGAAGCCCCTCCTGCAGACCACAGTCGACCTCTCGGGTGTGGTGCAAAGCACGGCGTACGTCGGCTTCTCATCGGCAACGGGCATTCTGTTCGCACAGCACTTCGTCCTCGGCTGGAGCTTCGCGCTGGATGGGTCAGCACCGGTGCTAGACATCTCGACGCTGCCAAACTTGCCACCGGCCTGGCCCAAGCCACGGTCCATGTCCATATCACTGAAGATAATTCTTGCCTTAGCATCGATGACGTTGGTTTCAGGAGGCATGGGAATCTACATCTTTGTAAGACGGCGTCTCAAGTTCTCCGAGGTGCATGAGGACTGGGAGGTCCCCTTCGGCCCGAACCGATTCTCTTACAAGGACTTGTTTCATGCAACCGAGGGGTTCAGTGACAAAAACCTACTTGGGAGGGGAGGTTTTGGCAGTGTCTATAAGGGTGTGCTTCGAAGGCCTGACATGGAGGTCGCCGTGAAAAGAATGTCACATAGTTCAAGGCAAGGAATAAAGGAGTTCATCACTGAGGTGGTGAGCATTGGTCGTCTTTGACACCGAAATATCGCGCAACTGTTGGGCTACTCTAGGCGTAAAGGTGAACTTTTGCTGGTTTATGAGTACATGAAAAATGGTAGCCTTGACAAATACCTACACAATATAAATGGCCTAGTTTTGGGTTGGCCTCAGAGGTATTGGATCATCAAAGGTGTGGCCTCAAGCTTGTTCTATCTTCATGAGAAATGGGAGCATGTCGTCATCCACCGAGACATAAAGCCAAGCAATGTGCTCTTGGATAGTCGGATGAATGGGCGGTTAGGTGATTTTGGTCTTGCAAGGATATACGACCATGAAACCTCCGCTCAAGCCACCCGTGTAGCTGGCACCATTGGATATCTTGCACCAGAACTCATGCACACAGGGAGGCCAACACCCTTCACCGATGTATACGCATTTGGCATGTTTCTCTTGGAGGTCACATGTGGTCGTAGGCCAATCTTCACCGACAAGCAAAATAATAGGGTATTGTTGGTGGAGTGGGTACTTGAGCACCACCGGGATGGCTCAATCCTCGACACGGCAGATCCACGACTCCAAGGGGAATTCAACATGGAGGAGGTAACCATCGCGCTCAAACTTGGTTTGATATGCACCTACCCATTGCCCAATGTGCGGCCTATCATGCGAAAGGTCATCCAGTACCTCGGCCGTAGTCACTCGCTGCCTGATTTATCACCGGCCTACATAAGCTACACATCCCTAATGCAGAACGAAGGGTTTAATTCATACAACATGAACGCGGCATGTCCTGAGCTCGCAATTAGTGTTGCCACTGTATCTTCTGCAACAATTTTGCGAGACGGAAGATGAAGCATTTATGTAATTGACACATCTCTCTCTCTCTCTCTCTCTCTCTCTCTCTCTCTCTATATATATATATATATATATATATATATATCACACACACCTTGAAGACCTCAACCGGATCATTTTCACTGTACACCATATGATCCCCGCAAAGAAAAGCACCATATGATCCAATTAGCCCGGGGATCTCCATACTCATGTATGAATTCGACATTTCATATTGGACTGGATTATGAGCTATACTAACACATATGCCCGTGCGTTGCAATGAGAGAGGAAAATGATATGCTCCGCTGCGATTAAAAATCGATTGTCATTAAGCAGGTATGCTGGGTTGAGGATAAGTTTGATGATGACATAAATGATGAATCAATTGACAACCAGATTATTTGTATTATTTGTTTATATACTGGACATGCATTTGTACTTGTTAATTGCTCCCATAAATTTTGGTAACTGTATGAAAAAGCAATCTGGCAAAGGACTACACCGAAGAACATGGTAATTATATTTTCTAAAACATGATAGCTATATCAAAAGAATCTCATAGATGGCATCTATAAAAGAAATCCATTTTTTCGAATAACCTAGTAAAATAAAAGAGGCGCTAGGGTACAATCAACAACACATGCTCATTAGTCAATGTGCAAGCTAGTGCCCAACAGACGATGAAAAAGGAGGTAGGAGAATGTAAATTAGTTGAACAAGCTAATGTCAACAATCGGCATTCAGTTCACGTGATGGGGAGACAACATTAGAGAGTGGATTAGCTTGCGGCTCTCTAGTATGAATACATAAGATGAGGCTAGTAAAGTGACATGGAAAGTTTGCATCGAAACATCGTTCCCATAACCGCGTTGAGGTGATGCCGGAGTTTGCAACATCTGGTTCACGTTCATGGATGACACTGCTCGTGTTGCACACGACAGATGACAACAATAGGTCGATAGACAATGTATATACAGTTGGTGACATCTCGGTGAATTGATAGATGCGAGAGTAATTGAAATTTTTCTCAGTGACGACAAAGTAGGCTTACGACAGTCGGCATATATTGAATGGCGAAATTCATCATCCACGATATACGACTCGAGTTCTTTTCAGTCTGAATTAGTTCTTATTGTTGATGCGGTCCCAGTGGCGCGAGGGTTCGGCCAGCAAATCTCTTGTGTGTAGGGGATGATGATGGCCTCCGGTGGCCATGTAAGGTGGCAACTTAGGGCGGGGGATATCTGGGTGAAGGGGACCTAGGAAGACCAAGTTTTTTTTGAGCAATTTCGTATACCATTAAACAGATGTCAAATTACAACACGAAATCATGAAAACCATGATAGACAAAGAGAGAGGACACATGTCCGGAAACATTTGCAAGAAAACTTCATTGAAGCAGATTTCTGAAAGAGCCATCGTCGCCACTTGTCGTCTTCGGAGACGAAGAAACACCATCGCCCATAAAGGCTTTGTGAGCCGAAAAAAGGCCTGCCTCCGGCAAGGCCATTGTCGATGTGGCGCGTGGACCGGGGATCATCCCCACGCTCCTCGAAACCCAGATCCGCTGGATGCAATCGATGTCGTCGAGGCAAATGTTGGAAATATGCCCTAGAGGCAATAGTAAATTGATTATTATTATATTTCCTTGTTCATGAT
>NW_024115639.1:0-11620 GCF_003073215.2 Triticum urartu
TGGGGGGCTTCGGGACGCACGGCGGGTGGAACTCGACGCTGGAGGCCCTGTGGTTCGGGGTGCCCATGGTGCCCTGGCCGCGCTACGCGGAGCAGCACCTGAACGCGTTCACGCTGGTCGAATACATGGGCGTGGCCCTGGCCATGGAGGTGGACCGGAAGAGGAGCAACTGGGTCGACGCGGCGGAGCTGGAGCGGGCCGTGAGGGCGCTCATGGACGGCGACTCCGAGGAGGGGAGGAAGGTGAGGGAGAAAGCCATGGAGATGAAGAGCGCGTGCAGGACGGCCGTCGCCGAGGGAGGGTCCTCGTACTCCGCATTGGGGAGGCTCTCCGAGGAGATGATCAATGGCGCGAGTAGGTAATTGACGAACACGGAGAGCAGCTCTATCTGAATCCGGAGATGAAGTTGCAGATAGGAGTGTGAGTGTTCCCGTCCAGAGTGTGGCTGCATGTTTGCGGCTCTTTCTCCGTTTCGAGTTTTCTCTCCGGTTAATTTTCCGTTCTTGTTGGATCCATTCCCCCTTTCTCCTGACCCGATCTGGTAATCATGCCAGCATATCGTTGACCTGCTCTGTTTCCCAATAAAATCACCTGCCCCTTGTTTGGTCTGATCATATCTTGATACTCTTCAAACATATAAGATGCAAGTATTATAAACAAAAAATAGTCAAACTCCTATATGATTGACCACGTTTTATATAGAACAAGATATCGAATCTATCTAGCCACATGGAGTATAAAAGAAGCAAAGCGGGCGGATTCAAACATCTCAACCGCATAAATCAATTCTCTCCGCTAAGAGCATCTCCACCACCAGATGATGTATAATAAAGTAGCTATAGAAAAACTGTGTTCTAGGGCATATGAATTCAAAAACGGCGCTTCGACAGATGTTCTTGATTTAGGACATCCGTATATCTCGGCCTCTCGTGTTGCCAATATACCATAGCCGCACGGCTGCCACAAAACAAAAACCGTAGCCACGCAGCCCAACAGCAACATGAAACTCCTCCTTCTACACCGCATCCGCTTCCACTGACTCGTCGGTGTTGCTGTCGAATTCAACCACCACGGCCACCGTCGCACCGCCCCGCGGCCCGATCCACGAGGATGATGACGTGTAGTGTGTGTTTAGTAGTGAGCCCATCACAATACTTTCATAGTGAGTCTACCATGATTGAGTTTAAAGTCATGCTTACATTTGAACATTTGGTTGTTCAAATTGTTGAATATATGCAATGATCATGTTAATTATGGTGCATCTGCTACGACAGAAAATGGTCTGGTGCCTATTTTACATCCTATGCTATGGCAAAAAAAATCAATCTTATGCCCCAAAAACCATTTTTGGTGTCCTGATTTTTTTTCAAGATCCCTATAATACATCATCTGTTGGAGATACTCTAATCCCTCCATATCACTTGCTCCCCTACCAAAAATACCTCGCCCCTCGGAGGCCCGAAGAAATTTCTAGCAGTGCGTAGCTACCGGCATCCCAAGAGCCAATAAGGTGAAGACACCCCGTAAAGTATTCTAGCCCTCTACTTAATTCGAATCTGTTCCTAATTTTGCATGTTGTTATTTTTCTTTCCTAGGTCCCACCATGTCCAGAGAAAGGATGCATGCATGTTCTGGAAAATCTTGAGCTCATATGAGCTTAGCATTAGCAGTAATTCTGAAGAAAAAGATTAGAACAAAAATTTTAAAATCTAAAATTTTTGGTCACAAACATTGGCAAATATTTTGAATAGTTGCAAAGTTTCATTAAGAATTGACATTCATGGAACTCGTGACAAAACAAAACCAACATCTAAAGTGCTTTTGAAAATAGCACTTTTGGAGCATGTTTTTTTTTTTTGCCATGACTTCACGAATGTCATTCCATTATAAAATTTTGCAAGCAATCAAACTTTTGTCAATGTTTGCCACAAAAATTCTATTTATTTTTTACTATTTGTTTTGAATTTACGGTTCATCTAGGTCCATTTGTGCTCGTGTCCAAATACTCCATGGCGTGCATGTGCCTCATCAGTGGCAGAGCTTCATGGGGGCCAACCTGGGCCATGGCCCCCGGCTCAGAAGAAAACAAGCCTATATCCCTTAGTATTAGGCCTATTTTCACTGAAAAGCAGCTCTAAACAACTATGTTTGCCCTCCTCAAGCCCATGGCCCCCCTCACATGTTTTAGGCTCAAGCTCCACCAGTGGGCCTCATCTCTCTCTCTCTCTCTAACTTAAGTACAAAACATTATCTCTTTCTCTTATCTCTCATCCAACAAATTAATCTTTAAATTTTCTCTTTGACAGTTTTAATCATTCATATCCCTTAAATTGTAATATTTTCTTGAAAATTTATATACATTTGAACTCCTGGCAGCAAGACCTTTAAAACCAATCCTTGATACATTTCAAAGTTCAAACACATTTAAATTTTAACGTTTCAATCCACATATTTCACTCTCTCTGTTTTTAAATTTCTTTTTCTTTGTGAAACTGAGTACTTTGGTGTGTGAATATGATATTTTTTTAAATATAACAAAAAGATTGAAATATGTGAAATGAACCAATATATGTGAAGCTGGTTCAAAATGAGTAATATTATTTTACCAAACTGAGTCAGTATTCTAAATTGAGTAAAATCAGTTTTTAAAAAAAAAATGAGCTAATCACTTTTTATCGGAAGATGAGTGAACAATAGTTTCACACCTTGATGTTAGGTTTATGTCATCTCTTTCGGTTTTCATATTTCCTAAAGAATGAAAGAGTGAGTTTGATTAGTTCAAAAGAGTCACATAAACGCCTATTCTTTTGAAATGAGTGAAATCCACTTTTTTGAAATGACTGAAATTAGTTTTTTCTTTGAAACTAAAACAATGCCCGTGCGTGCAACAGGATATAAATATTCTAGTACGTCAACTTGTGATTTATCTGTCAATAATAATGCGATTTTGTAAATAATGTTCATGAAATTCTGCTCATGAATCACCTTATATTTTGATTAGAAGTATCATAAGTAAATTAAAGTGGAATTCGTTCAGAAGGTAAGTAAATTAAGATGATTAATTATCATATACATGAAAGGTTGGACGAAGGGGTGGTGGGAAGAAAGGTGAAATGAGAGCGTTATGTTCATTTTAAGTACTACTAGTAGAGATAGAGATATTCCTCTTTGAAATGAGTGAAATCAAAAAGTGAAATTAGTTTTTTTTAAATTGGTGAAATATGTTTTTTGAAATGAGTGAAACTTTTTTATATGAGCAAAATAATAAAAATGACTCTTTTGAAATAGTCAAAACACTGTTATGAAATAGTGGGGAAATGTAAATATCATTTTTTTGAAAGAGTGGAACAATGTAATATTTATGAAATTATCAAAATCTGTATTTTTCAAATGAGTGAATCAGTTACTTCAAATGAGTGTTTTTCTTGGTTGAGTAGAATCAACTTTTTAAAATGAATGAAATTATTTAGTGAAATCTTTTTTAAATATTTTTCTGAACACAGTACAGACGCAAACGCTCATATACACGTGCATACACTCATCTTTATGAACGCACACCCTACCGATATGAGCACCTCCGAAAGACTGAGCCGGCATAATATCTTGAAATTTATGAAGTCACCGTCGTCGACGAGAACGTGTCTCCCAGTGAATGCGCATCGCGAAATCCTGAAATAATACAGGAATAAACCGTGATATGACTGAACAGGTAAGCTCAAACTAGTCAAAATGCACCTAGCATCAGTCTTGTTTTAAAGATCTCATCCCCCAATTCCAAACATGTAAGCAAAGTTTCAGGAACGAAATATCGGCTCGGAAGTTACGAGCAATATAAAAATGTCACAGCGAGAATAAAGGGAAGTCTTTTGTTTAGAGCCTTTGCGTTTTTGTATGCATACTTCTCCGGTTCTTTTTAGTTCGCATATAAGATTTAACTGAAGTCAAGTCTCGTAAAGTTTGACCAACTTTATAGAAAAAAATATCAACATTCACAATCTGAAATCAATATCAATAGATGTGTCATGACTTAAAGTTTCATATTGTATAACTTTAGCATAACAGATGTTGATATTTTTTCATATAAATACGGTCAAACTTTGTGAAGTTTGACTTTAGAGAATTCTAATATGCAGAGTAAAAAGGACCGGAGGGAGTACATCCAGAACAATTTATATATGCCCTCAGTTGTTAGTTCCACCATGTGAAAGCACGGAATCACGATGCTTAGAAACAAACAATCCTGCGAATTTCCCCAACCCATCAGGGTTCAAATTCTGGTGCTCGCATTATTCTTGGATTTATTTCAGGATTTCCGGCGATGCGCTTTCAGTGGGAGGAGACGTTCCCGTCGACGACGAGGCGCCTACGGTGACTTCGTAAATTTCAAGATGATATGCCGGTTCAGTCTCTCGGAGGTGCTCATAGGGATGGGGTATACGTGTGTGTGTTTATAGAGATGAGTGTATGCGCGTGTATATGAGCGCTTGTATTTGTACTGATGCTAAAAAAACAATCCTGACGTGCTACTCACGACGCTGAACATGAACCGCCCGAAAAGCTCGCGCAAGGAATTTTCCGGAGAAAATTTCAAAAGGCTTTCGCTTGCGGCAACTGTGCACTCCAGCCCACCAAAAAGACGGGACCGGACCGAGCCGGCGTCCATCCAGAAGGTTCCGGCCTATGCGAGCCGCGACCCGTCCCCGCCGACGGATGCCAGGGCCCCGCCACGCGGCGCCCGCACACCATCACCCGCCCGTTCCCTCCTCGCGATCTCCACCCATCCGTCCCATTCATTATTACCTGCGTGGGCCCCACGGCAGGAATGACTCCCCCCTCCATCCCTGTCGCCGCCGCTGCTGCCGAACAGCACACGGCCCGTGCACCCGCCGCGCCCACTGTCCGGTAGGCCCCACGCGCGGGCGATCTCGCGGAGCCGTCCGCGGCGAGATGGACGGCCGGGGGCGCGTCACGCGGGGTCACAAAACACGCGGCCCCGAAGCACGGGAAAGGAAAGGGGAGAGGGATCGAGATTCCAGCGGCGACGGCAGGCAGAAAAGGCGTTGCCGAACAGAAGCGTCGCGTTGGGCGGGCGAGCGAGCGAGCCAAGCATCCATGGCGGAGCGCAAGGAGGAGTCGGTGATGGACAAGATCACGGAGAAGTTCCACGGGGGGTCCTCCTCCTCGTCGTCGTCCGACGACGAGGGGAGGTCGGGGTCCTCGTCGTCCGTCAAGGCCAAGATCTACCGCCTCTTCGGCCGCGAGAAGCCCGTCCACTCCGTCCTCGGCGGCGGCAAGCGTGAGTCCCCCCCAACACCCGGAACCCTAAACCCTCCCGCGCCTCGCTTCCGCCGCGTGGTTTCGTAGATCCGGCGGCCGCATCGGCGTCTCGCGCTCCCGCGGGGCTTGCCCGCGTGCCCAACGGCTCGTCTCCGTGGTTGTGTAGGGAGGAAATCTGCGGTTGCTCTGGTCTCCGTGGAAAATTGATCTCGTGTCCGTCGAGACACGTCTCGCTGATTACTAGTGTGTGTGTGTGTGTAGGAAGCGTCCCGATCTGCGATTTTCCGGGCCCAGTTTCCGCGGCATTGCCCGTCCGCAGGGTGTGAACAGGGCAGCATGCATCAGATTAATACTATTTGTACCTGCAGCTTCTTGTGTTCCTGGGTTGGGTTGAAGTGATTGTGCGATGCTGCTGCTTTGCAGAGGAAGCAGCCGAAACTAGTGCTGCATCCTAGTAGTACTAGCTTAAACCCTGGGATGCTTTGTTTGTTTTCTAGGAGTAGATAGATTGCTTGTTGGTCTGGGCATCTGATGTGCTGTGCTTATGTGTTGTTATGCTTGCAGCTGCCGACCTCTTCCTGTGGAGGAACAAGAAGATCTCTGGCGGGGTGCTCGCCGGCGCCACCGCCATCTGGCTGCTGTTTGAGGTCCTGGAGTACCACCTCCTCACCCTCCTCTGCCACGGCTTCATCCTCACCCTGGGCATCCTCTTCCTCTGGTCCAACGCCTCTGCCTTCGTCAACAAGTGAGCTTCATCAAATTTCCCTTGTTATTTGCACCCAGATCAGTTGTACTCCTAGATGGCAATGCCTAGTTGGAACAACGCTGTGTGATCACAATGATCATAACAGTTTTAGCAATGGCTCTAGTTTTTGGTTGTAAACAACTGTCTGCAATTACAATGATCCTAACACATAGTTTTAGCAATGGGTCTAGTTTGTGGTTGTAAACAACTGCCTGCAATTGTGTTCCAGGTGCCCTCCCAACATTCCAGAGGTGAAGATCCCTGAGGACCTGGCTGTCAATGTTGCCCGCTCGCTGCGATACGAGATCAACAGGGGCTTTGCTAGCCTGAGGGCGATTGGTCAAGGCCGTGACCTGAAGAAATTCTTGATTGTACGTTGATTGGTTGTGTGATTTTGTTTCCTTTAGCCTTCACTGCTGAAACCATGTTTATGTGATCAGTCGCTTATTGTGTCGTCTCTTTGTTCTCAGGTGGTTGCAGGCCTGTGGATCCTCTCTTTTCTTGGCAGCTGCTGCAATTTCCTGACCTTGTTCTACATAGGTATATGTGGTTTCTTGCTACAGTTCGTTACTTACATATGTGCAATAAGCTTGCCTAGCATTGTTTCACTGATCATGCCTTCTTGTTTGCAGTCTTCATGGTGCTTTACACCGTGCCTGTTCTGTATGAGAAGTATGAGGACAAGATCGATGCTTTTGGAGAGAAGGCCATGGTTGAGCTGAAGAAGTACTACGCCATCTTCGATGAGAAGTGCCTGTCCAAGATTCCCAAGGGCCCGTCCAAGGATAAGAAGCAGCATTAGAACGGTAGAGAGTACCCTGCGCAGATTTATCTTCAAAGTTGATCACTACTCGTCGGTTTTCAAGGATGGTTGTGATTCCATGTCCCTAGTTGATAGTAGATACCACTATCTGGTCAAAAACCTCTGGCACGGTCAGTAGTCGTTACGTGCAACTTCTACGAACTTAAAAAGTCATGCCAGCTTTTGCTCAATATCCTCTTTCCAATGCTATGGTTAACGTAGCATCCTCACTTGCAAGTTGTGTTGGTGTAATATGGCAGTGATGTTTGTGACCTTAGTAGACTTGCTACAATGAATGAAGTGGCTCCTTTTGGTGTTATGTCATTCCTGGGGTTCATATCCACAATGAAGTGGCTCTTTTGGGTGTTGTGTCATTTGTGGGGTTTATATCGTTTGTTGGTGTTGATATGCCTATGCATTCGTGAGGCTTCAGTTGATTCGGATGAATGTTTTGTCTATCATGTTTGTGTGCTGAAGCGTCTAGTTAAATTTGTTGGAACACTCGTGACCTGTGTATGTATAAACCACCTTGAATTTCAACGCTTTCTCATGGGTATTGAGCCTGTGATGGAGAAGTACAGCATTAACATCTTGGAAATTACAAGAAATCAAGATGGTATTAACAAAGACTCGCTAAAACATGAGAAATATATAAAATCATTTGGGCATATGAGCACTCCATCGAAGTGAATCCTGGCTTCAAGCATGGCCAATGTGTGTTTCTATTGTTATCTAGACATATTTGGTTCGACCAAGTGTGTGATTTAACCAATACTGGCGAGTCTTCTTTCAGTGACATGCATTTTGCTTCTTGCGGCAATATATTTGTTTCAACCACTGCTAATATTAGCTTTACTGTTTCTTTCTTACGTTTCCATGTACAGACATTTTCCCCACCCGATTCAGGGGCACGTTTTCATTTCCAACACAATGCTTAGTTAACTCAATGCATAGTGTTGAGTGTGTTGGACCAGACATCACTTCTTATCAGAGGCTACCTCGTTGACGAAGAACTTGTGACGTGTGCGGAACTCTCCTATGATTAGTTAACTGAAAAGATACATCAAGCCTGACTATGCATAAGTGAAATTAGTATTGTTGTTGTAAACAGAATGATATATTGTTTGTATATTCTTGATTTTTGTTTCCAGATGATCCTTTGGCGAAGCAAATGTTACAAATGTGAATATTTTTTTTGGGTACACCAAATAATGTTTTCAAAGCAACTAAACGATGCTCCTGTATCATAGAAATAATGTTTGCATGGATACAAAGTAAAATGATTTTCGTCATATGATTGGATAAAATGTTTCCATGACAACGTGAAAGGGTGTTTCCATCGATAAAGGAGTAATCATGAAAGGTTGCTTTTGATAAAAAGTAATGCTTGTATTCAAACTTGCCATGAAAAAATGCATCTACAAAAATATTTATTTTTCATATTTGTTTTTGGAAGCACATCACAACCTAAAAAAGATGTTTGCTTGCACAAAAATGCATCTGTGAAAATATAAATATATTTGCTTATTGGAAGCAAATCACGAGTAGTTATCAGGAAACTAATTAGACACAGTTTGTGCAAAAATCCCATAACCAATGGAAGCACCCTTTAATTAAGCAATCCAACAAACCATGTGTGGGGTTTGTACTACCAAATCTGACGGTCATCATACTTCTCATCCTACGGACATGCACTGGTCTGATAGGAAGAAGGGATCTGATCCCTAGCGGCTCCCTCACAACGGTGGGTGTAGGAGCAGAACGTTTTAAATTTACAAGTTCTCATTGAACATTTCATGGTGAATTTACAACAGCGTGAATGCTTGGTGTCCAAAATCGTCCGAATTTTGGATGGCACAACAAAACTAGCTTACACAGCTATACAACCGAATTTACTCAAACACGAGAATTCCAAAGTCGCCTCAGCACATTGATTTCAGAATCACTATCTGAATCGTTACTGTCAGACGATGAAGATGGTTGATCTTGAGCTTTTAATATGTAACAAGCAACCTGGTAGATGAAAGAGTGAAATCAGTCCGACAAATGTACAATGGAATATCAAGTGAAAGTGCAGAGCAAAAGTTACAAAAATAACAATGACTCATGGACTACATCCAAAAGGCTGATCAATCGAGAAATGGATATATTGTGATTAAAAAACAGAATTATTGTATGCAAAAACCCATCATACAAAGTATTGACCATAAGATAGAAGCACTTACTGCATAAGGTAACAGGGGCATTAGTTTTATTTCATCTTTTCCTTTCTTAGGACAATGGTGAGGAGCAGCACGCGTCAAGTTGCTCAGCCAGAGAACTGAACGGCATTGCTGGCATATTGCTCTATTTGATGCGGCACTCCAGCTTATGTGCTCTGTATTAATGGTAATTCAGACATGTTTAGAGGGGAATGTTGTAAGTTGCCAAGTGTAATTTACATTGATAATACTAGCATATGGGAGCACTACCTGCATGCTTCTTGTAGAAAACCTCTTTCCAGTTCAAATTGGGATCATCAAATACTGGATCCACATTATTCTGTGCAAGAATACCATGACTATTCTGTACACCACTGGAGACAAGCGTGCTATTGGAGCGCAAATGGGACGTGCTAAAGAAAAGGGAGTAGTTCATTCTCCACAGCTTGTTGTCGTTTGCAGATGAATTCCAAGACCTTCTAGGGAATATGCAAGTGTCAACAAAAGGAACTAGCATATGTTTGGAAATAGTATATGGGTATGAGAGAAGAAAAATACCAGCAAACAAGACTAGCAGCCACCAACGAACGCGTGTCCAGAAAACTAAAGATATGAACAAGCACATCATTTGGTATGTCTGGGGGGTCTGTCAAAGAGGTTCAAAATAAATGTCACGATGACTAGTGTATTAATATATATTTATAAGCTCACCCCATAAATATTGACAGGAAGCTGCAAATTAAAGTGTATACTGTTATACCGAGACATGTAAAACTAGGGAGGGCATAAAGTGTATCCTATATACCTAACTTATTTATCTCAACATGCAAGCATAACACCTCACCATACAATTATGAATGGGATAAGGCCCACCTCAATGCAATCATGCATGGGAAAAGACCCACCACAACATTCAACCATGCATGGAAAGTGTTTCCATTTAATTATTCTACTTATATTCAGTAAGTATCATTACAACTATACATAATCAAATATAATAAGTCACATGTATTTTTAATTTTGGTTCTCATGTTATTAACCCAAATTCTCATCAACCAATTCCCGCAGCAACGCACGGGGTATCCTCTAGTATAAATATAACATGACGACAATCATCAGCTTTTATTTAAGCTGGACTTTATCATCCTAGCAGAACATTCAAACATAATAGTCGAGTCACTTCATAGAACCTAGAGTAATAAATGCACACATTTTATAATGAATGCTGAAAAGGCACAGTAGTTCCCCACACTTATCTAATGTGTGTAACTAAGACTTGAGTTTGCTAAGCAGGAAGACATCAATGCATTTGCACACCAGAGAATACCCTACATACCAGGCTCTTGTTGGACTTTAGCCCGCCTTTTATGTAAAACAACAGAACACTTGAACTCTGAAACAGCTTGTGACTTCTTTTGCTTTGGCAGGGAAGTTTCTACTGCTAGGAGAAGACCATTGGCTGCCGCTAATGCATATTCTGTCTGCACACTATGGGAAAGAAACAATGGATTACTACAGACTATCATGTGGAAATACCATGCAAGCTTTAAGTTAAGTCAAAAACTAAACACGTATTTCAAAAAAAGAATAAAGTTTAATGGGAGACTTCCCACTTGATTCCATGCATATTTTGACGACACAGATGACTGATCTTTATGATACATGAAAAACATATCTGTAAGTATATAATAAGTCAAGCAGAAACCGCTTGATATGATCACAAGCATGACACAGTGAACCTGTGGAAGGATAATACAAGGCAATGGATTCAGAGTGACAAGATTATCAACTTAACATGCTTTAAACTATAATGATACCCGAAAAGCTCTGCCACAGAATTGGTGGGACAAGACAGATTAGCTCTAGGGAGGGAGTGTGGGGTCGGAGTAATTGTGCAAAAGCATGCCACAGTCGTTTTTGAACCATTTTTATGGCATCCTATTATTAAGCCTCCTTCGGCCCTTCTCATGATCGAGGTGTGTTTTGTTTTTTCAGCCTGTACATATTGATTCTACGAAAACTGTGCATGTCAATAACATATCAACCTAACTACCTAAGTGCATATCTCCTTGGGCAAACTTTGCGTAGAATCAATATTCAATTTTGCACCAGACAAATTTAAAAGCCAATGCGATGTCATCTAAAATAACAGACCATCAAGTATCAACCCGACCTTTGTTTTTCATACGATTGTGGATTCATCAGTTACGAAAGCTGCATAAGTACTCGAATGTTGACACTGGCACATAATTTCTTGAAATTCCAAGAATCGACAGAATATAAAGCGGACATGGGTATCTCCTGCCAAGATAATGCCGGAGCGATTCAACGAAATCTAGGCACATAAATACTTCTGGAGGCCAACATAATAACAGTACGAATTAAGCAATTTAGCACGCAATGTCCATCAGGGCACATTCTCAAGGGGGCAAATCCGAATTTCAGCACGCAGCAATCCGTCGCGAATCGTACCGGCCGGCGGGCCCGCGAGGCGAGGGCGCGGGGAATTCGACGGGCGGGACCGCGCGCATCTGGGGGGCGCGGGAGGGGGGGCTTACTCGGGGAGGAGGCGGAACGCGACGAGCACGTCGGCGG
>NW_024115640.1:0-6014 GCF_003073215.2 Triticum urartu
AGTGCCATTAGTTTTAAAATTTGAATAGTTTAAATTTGAATTTTTTAAAATTTGTGTGAATCACTAGTTTATGAATAACTTTACTCAATTTGGTAATTTTAGTTAGTCATAACAAATATTATAGGCATTTTTTTCCTTTTTGCTATTTATTTTTTCATTTCTACTTAGAACTAAATACTTATAGTTTTTTAGTGATTTCTTTTTTATTTTAGGTCACAAAAAATAAAAACTTCTCTGTTAGTGAACATAGATGCACTTATAGAGAAAATTAAACATAAATCCATAATTCATTTCTATTTATGAATTTAGGTCCAATTTTCCTCTATAGGTGCATCTATTTTCACTTTGAGAGGAGCTCAACAACGCAGAGAGGGACGGGCTTATAAACAGGTGTGGGCGCCCATTCGGTTGGCGAGGTGGGACTAAACTCTGGGCAAACCCTTTAGTCTCGGTTGGTGACATGAGCGGGGACTAAAGGGGAGTCTTTGGTCCCGGTTCATGCCACGAACCGGGATCAATGGTGGTGGGCCAGGAGCCAGGCCCATTGGTCCCGGTTCGTCCCACCAACCGGGATCAAAAGGTCCAAACGAACCGGGACCAATGGCCCACGTGGCCCGGCCGACCCCCTGGGCTCACGAACCGGGTCCAATGCCCCATGGGTCCTGGTTCTAGACTGAACCGGGACTAATGAGCTGACCCGGCCTGGACCGTTGCCGCCTTTTCTACTAGTGAATTGGATATTGGAGAATCACGAGCCAAAAAGAACTGGCCCTTAATCGATCCTACACATAGTGCTACGGCGGACCCAGCATTGCACATGCCGTGACCACCGGGGTCGTGGAACAACACCAGCAACCACGACAGAGGTAGGAAAACCAAAGAACCCCACCATCATTGCTGCCGCGCGAGCTTTGCCCAACCACGACAATCGAATAACGAGGGGTGGATAGGCAGAGTGGGGAGCGTCGTTGGTAGGGATTGTGGTGGCCGTGTGAGTCGCGCTGGTGGAGAAAGCGACACGTTGATGGGTGTATTCTTTCTCGATCATGGCTCCTTTCGATTTCCGTGGGATGGTTTTTCTCCATCATACTAATTAGTTAGTAGTTGTTGTTTTCCACCTAGATCATACTAATTAGTTAGTTGTTGTCCTCCACCCGGCCACACAAAAAATGTAGCACACGTATGACCCATCAGTATTTAAGACCCATTAGTAGCTTGAAAAGGGAATTTTTGATTTTTCTTTAAAAGGAAAGCTCACACGAACCATTCCGCAGGTGCCCCTCTCTCTCTCCCTCGTCACTAATGAAGAATTGAAAGGTGGACCAACTAGGATGCAAAACCACGGGAGCGGTGGCTCGCTGGTATATTTTCTCGCCGACAATTTTTTGTCCAGCCGGGCCCGCCCATTGACCTCCAAACTTGAGCACATTTAGTGCAGAAAATTACTAATGAAGAAAAAAGATGGGGTACCATGGAGGAGAGGCAGAATGTTAACGACGTGGGTTGCCGAAGTCGGAGAAGAGGAGGGGAGTAGGGGTTTATGCCAAGCTGCCAAGGTGTCAGCAGCTCGGCGGAGCGGGATGCTCGGGTAGGCATGTGTGGCGGGGCGGGGGCGACCGTTCAGGCCGACGGTGGTGGATGAGGGTAACACTGCTGGAGGAGAAGAAAATTAAAACGAGAAGAAGACTATGGGTTGTTGAATGCATATTGTAGTTATGATAAAAAAATAGAAGTGTCTTATTTATTTTATTTTTTTCGTCAAGTATATTTAATCGAGCTTACTTATAGTGGCCAGTGGTCAGCACTTGCCTTGTAGCGATTTGGGAATTCGAACAAGCTGCAAGTTCAAAAAGTAATAGCCATAAGAGCATGGTTAATAATATAGCCAGCTGCTGACTATATGATATTGCCACGTCATATATAGCCAAGCTTATAGTCAACAAGTACAATAGCTGGATATAAATATGTACTATTTTGTTGATACATGGCCCACCTCACTCTCTCACAAAGTGCCTAAGAGCACGTGCTGTAGCCGGCTGTTAACTAGTAGCCTGCTTCTCTTCTCTCTCATCTTCTCTCTCTTTCAACTAAGCAAAAATATAATATTTAATGTCTTATAGCCAGCCTACATCATCGTATTGTACTTGCTCTAAGTGACGTAGTTGGCCTTCGCCTAGTGCCTAGGCGGTTTTTAAATGCCTCGGGTGCATGTTATATGTGTAACGATGTTAATTTAGAGCGTATATATGAGTGAATTACTGACTACTGTCACTGAAATATCTCTTGCTTGTCATACAAGTGCAATACGACATGATATCTCACTTCGATAAAACAATAATATTATTTTCCCTTCCTAAAATTCTAGTTATGCCCTAGGTGGGGCGTTTGACCTTTGCCTAGCGCCTAAGCACCTTCTAGACACGACCTTTTCCAACAGAGGCTGCAATAGAGCTAACTAAGGGTCCATTCAAAGTAAACATGATGGAAATAATAGGATGAGTTGATGAGCTTTTGGCACATAATCTAGAGTGTGATTGAACTAATGCACACCTAATATTAAGGAGGGTGGTGGCGGGGAGGGGTGTCCCAGTGCCTCAGCTCTGACTAATAATTTATGTATGGATTTTGTTAACGCGGAATGTTGTTTGGACGGATCATGGTGTGTCATCTTTGAGCTAGTCTTCTGGGTGGCAATGTTAGGGTTTCTCGCCGTGCGCACTCGGCGATGAGATTTGGTATCAGGCGCTTCATGAAGATTTAGGGTTCTAATGGTGATGGCTGTAGCTCCGGGACGCTGATCCTTAAAGGCATGTGCACGAAAACTTCACGGCTGTCATCGACAAGGTCAAGCCGGCTCTTGTAGGGGAGCGGCGATAGTGGCACGTCAACAGCTCATTCTGTTGGCGGTAGTGGTCATTCATTGGTGCATGGCCCTTGATGTAGTAATTTTTATTATGTTTGCCAAACTTTGTACTTTTTATGAACCTTCACAATAGATTTGGATTTTTTTACGCAAAATATAGTTGAAGTTCTTTACATATTTGGGTTTTGAGATTCTCAGAAAATTTGCTCTTTTGAGCGCAATTGTACTACGAAGTTGTAAACTGAGAGCATTCGCATGAACGATGAGCTATATCAAAAACATTGAAGTTGTAAACTGAGAGTTTTTATCACGCGACTGTGAAATAGCCGTCCCCTTTAATTTCTTCGACAGGTTTATTACAAATTAAGCTTTTGACACAGATTTTGTGATTCTGGACCATGCATTATGTACGCTTTCATTTTCATGCACAACTGTCCTGGTTTGATAAGATTTTATTGCTAGCTCCATCTGGTAGGTGGTGGAGTGGTAGCTAATTAATCACGTGGTACGTGGTTTATCTCTGAGTTCTTATGGCTTAAAATGTGGCAACAAGACTACAATTACGGAGTGTTCACACCTGACCTTTACATAATGCTACTTTCGTCTGGGTTTGCTTATTAGTCCTGATTGTGCTTTGGGTCAAAGTTTGACATATACGTATTTGACTAGTAAAATGTTAATGCATGTCATAAAAATATTATATTATTAGATTCATATTTAGTTATGTTATTCTTTATATATATGACTTATATTTTATTATTACTTAAAATTATGGTCAAAATATGATCGAAAATACGAGAGGGGCTAATAAACTAGGGCATAGCCACAGACGCTCATACATACATACATACACTCACCTCTATGAATGAAAACACACCTTACCCTTATGAGATCCCATGAGAAACAGAGTCGGAATATCAGACGTCTTCATAGTCAATGGGAACGTCTTCTCTCACTGAACGCTCACCAATGTCAAGTATATAATTTCGACTTTGGTGGGTTGGAATATCACTGTCATCCTACTCATCCAACCACAGGTTGGTTGAAAAAACGTATCCTTTTGACATAGCAAAAGCGACCAATAAACACGGTGTCGCCTCCACCACGACGAGTATACCAATTTTCATATCAATACCTTCTAACCAATTTCAAACATATATGTGATGCTACAACGGAGAAGTTAGAAGCCAGGTGAGTAATAGACCATGTCGCTTACGCGAAGAGGTGTTGTTGTTTTATCTCGGCGACAAAAACCTTCCACGTGTTTCCACTCTGTACTTCTGAGTTTCAAACGATGAATTGGGATCCCCAATTAACAGTTGGTAAAGTGATCGCCGAAAAGTTTTTCTTTAATCATCAAAACTTTATTCCTCAAACAATGGCCATATCATTTACAATATGAGGCAAAATAAAGTCGGGGGTATTAGAGTCCCTAAACTCAGATAAGCTAACTCTAAAACAATGTTTTGCTAGACTATCAGCTAATTAGATTTGCTTCCCTATAGCAATGAACATAATCAACACTTGAAAACTGTAACGCCTGGAGAGTAGCATTTGTAACCATGTAGACAACTAATCGGCCGGTTATTATGAACATAATCAATGCTTGAAAACTACTCTCTATATCTATCTATAAAATGATCAATGAGCGGGCCCTCTCTCTCTATCTATATGATTTTCAAGCGTTGAAAAGTATCCAGGGAGGGCTTGTTATAAACTTCCTCCCTCTCTCTCCATCTATATATTGATACCCACGCCGGCGCTCCCTGGCTAGTTTCATCATCTCACCGGTGCATCATTGGATCGCCGTGTAGCTCAGAGGTAAACACTAACAGTAGATCTTTGATGCACCTGCGCTTCACTTTGCATATCACTGGTGCGCACACACGCATGCCCGTGCATTAGTCGAAAACAGCTATACCTAAACATGGATATCATTCATTCATTCTTGTAGTGTCAGAACTAAACATGTATATATTGATTTTGTGCATGCATGCATGCATGGCTGCAAACCCATATGTGATCATGTGCTCCGATCCAAAACCACACTTGATTAGAAATACTGTAGACGATCGATGTAAGTTCATGTACTAACTCGTTTTACCATTCATTCATGTTCTTTCACATACAGATATGGAGTTAGCAACCGTCAATAGGGTAGCATCTGTGGTTCCAATTGCCGTGACGACGATCATCATCATATCGGCCATGATGGCACGACGACGACGACGAGCTGAACGATCACCTCGCACTCGTTGTCAAGGGCCCGCTGCAAGTGATCCGCGACGCCCACGCGGAGCTGGGCAGCGTGTTCACGGTGAGGCTGCTGCACCGCGAGGTGACCTTCCTGGTCGGTCCGGACGTGTCCAGCCATTTCTTCCAGGGGCTGGAGGCGGAGGTGAGCCAGGACGAGGTCTCCCGGTTCACCGTCCCGACCTTCGGCCCCGGCGTCGCCTTCGACGTGGATCTCGCCACCCGGCGCGAGCAGATCCGCTTCTTCGGCGACGCCATGAAGCCTGCCAAGCTCAGGACCTACGCGGGCCTCATGGTGCGAGAAGTCGAGGTAACTAAGATAAATCGACTGCTGACCTATACGGCTATACCGTATACGTACGTGTTTTTTACTGTATATGTTACACATGCATGCATGCATGCAGGAGTACTTTACGAGATGGGGAGAGTCGGGCACGGTGGACCTGAAGCAGGAGCTGGAGCACCTGGTCACGCTCGTCGCCAGCCGGTGCCTGTTCGGGGTGGAGGTCCGCTCCAAGATGCTCCGGGAGGCCGCGACGCACCTCCGCGAGCTCAACGACGGCATGCGCCTCGTCACCATCCTCTTCCCGCACCTGCCCATCCCGGCGCACCGCAGACGCGACAGGGCGCGCGCTAGGCTCGGCGAGATATTCTCCGGCATGGTCAGGTCGCGCAGAGAAGCAGGCCGCCCCGTGGACGACATGCTGCAGTGCCTGATCGATTCCAGGTACAAGGACGGCCGCGCCACGACCGACACGGAGGTCGTCGGGATGCTGGTGTCGGCGCTGTTCGCGGGGCAGCACACGAGCTCCAGCACGGGCACGTGGACCGGGGCGCGCCTCCTCGCGCGCGCCAACGCCGAGCACCTGCGCGCCGCGGTCCGGGAGCAGGAGCGGGT
>NW_024115641.1:0-11663 GCF_003073215.2 Triticum urartu
TGAACAAGGAAATATAATAATAACCAATTTATTATTGCCTCTAGGGCATATTTCCAATAGTGTGGCAGCTAGGGATTCAGGGACCTCGAGCTCTTCAACCTAGCGTTGTTGGCTCAGAAATCTTGGCGCTTTCTTGCGGTGCCTGACTCACTTTGTGCACAGTTTCTCAAGGCCGTCTATTTATTAAAGCAATGGTATTCTTAATGTCGAACTAGGATCACACCCGTCTCAAGTATGGAGGTTCATCTTGGAGAGAAGAGATGTACTCTCATAGAGCATCATTAGGCGCATTGACGATGGCGCAACCACACAGGTTTGGACTGAAAAATGGATCCCGAAAGACGCATCGATGAGACTAGTTGCTTGCCTGGCCAGCTACCATCCTACATTTTCCAGCAATCTGATTGATAGCACTTTGACGCCATGGAGAGATGATAAGTTGTAGAAATATTTTCTTCCCTCTAACGCTCAAGCAATAAAGAACATATCCCTTTGTACAACCTCAATGGCAGATTTTTTGGGCTTGGCAATTTGAAAAGAAAAGACAATTTTCTGTCAAGTTGGCTTACCGCATTTTGGTTAACATAAGAAACAACAGGGAGGGCTTGTTAGATTAGAGAAGGGTTGCTTCTAATGGTGCGACAGAGGAAAGGTGATGGACATCTCCATGGAACACCCAGGTTCCCGGTAATCAAAACCTTCCATGAGAAGTTGGCAAGATTGGAGGATGCGCGTCACCATAGGAAGATGTAGCCACACATGTTTGCCAGATCCGTGGAGGTGTTGATTCTTGGAGGCATTCATTGATTAATTGCACTGCTTTGAGCGTGTGTTTGGGCTTTAGGCGATGAAGAATTGACTAGTCATATTATTGAGTCTCACAAACCCAATGTGAAACATTGGATCTTTAACATGATGGAAGCGTTATCATGTGTGGATTTCATGAAGATGGTCATCACTGTTTGGGCGGTGTCGACCACACGAAGAAAAGCAATACATGAGGCAATATTCCAAAGCCCGATGTTGACACACCTCTTTATAGAAAATTTCATCATCGAGTTGGATGGCCTGAAAAGAACTACCGGTACTGTCATACCAAGGAGACGCGCACATGCGATCACCACACTAAATACTCGGAAGCCTTCTCCGAACGGCCACGTAAATATCCATGTAGGTGGCGGACTGTCTCACGGCGGGCGTGTCGGTGCAGTTGCAGCAGTGTGCGGAGATGAACAAAGTAATTACCTCGGGTCTTCAACAATTGTTCTACCCGGAGTCAATAATCCAACAGTTCTTGAAGCCATAGCATGCCACGCGGCCTTGGCACTAGCTGTAAACCGATCGACTGTGGACGACATAAAAAAAGGTTTAGATAGCCTCATATCACAATTGTGAAAGAGATGGATAGAATGAGAGCAAGCTTTATTAGTTGTGATTTTTTGTTCAAAGGCCAAGCTTCAAATCAGGGTGCACATGACCTTGTGGAATTTTCTGTTTTGCTTCCTCAGTGTCGCCACTTGTGGCTCATTTCTCCACATGACCCTCTTTGTATCCCTTTGAATATTGTTTGATTAATTTCTAAACATGACCATTTTACTAAAAATGCTGGAAATAAAATACACATTTGTACAAGGTTGCGTGTGTACGGTTTGGTTCAAATCATGGGGTCGTGTTTACATATCTTTGCACACCATCAAAAACAAATTGCGGGGTGAAAAGGAGTTTTGTTTCAAAATTACAGGGTTACAATCCTAAGCCAATTGCTCCTCACAATATGGAGGATTCGAGTTCAACCATACCGCAACACTCGGTACGGCTATAATGTGTCAAGAGATGTGCTACCATATTCTGCTCTCTACCAATTTTACAAGGAACAAACTCCCTAACATCCAAATGAGTTTTAGTCTCAGCGTCAAGATGAACATAGGCTGATCAGGATAGTGTGTCATCGTAAGAGTTGCCAATGCATTTGAAGAATCCGATTGGACCATCACCGTTGATTTGTTTTGTGGAACACATGCGTATGCTTCATAGTTGCACCTTTTACACATCTCCAGACAGAAAAATATTCAGCAAAAAATAGATAAATTTGTCTATTAATTAACTCTGATATAATAGCGTGACCTTGACCCTGATCAAACAGGCTGCCTCCACGGAACCACACTGTTCACCAACACCAGTCATGCCTACATGTTCCTGGCGCGGCCAAGCACGAATATCCAGCATGTGCTCTTCTCAAACCTTCAAATCCTCACTAGCGTTTTAAGGGTCTAAAAATGATCTTTTTTGCATTTTTACGGGTTGAAAAACAGGGACAAAGATTAGAACCCTCAAACTAACCCTTATAACGAAATATTCCCCATGAACGACGTTGTCGTTGCGTGCGGGAAGTCGACGGGGCGGCCGCCGGCGACGGGGGCGACTAGCAGCGGCGGGGGGGGGGCGGGGGGGGGGGGGGGGGGGGGGGGGGTGCCCGGGAGGGTGTCATGGTAGTAGATCGGTTTTGTCAGAACGCTGTTGGTCCACCCAAATGGGAGTGCGAGGCCATGGGTTCCGTGGTGCGGGTAAAGTGCGCTACCTCTGCAGAGTGTATTTAATCTATCGATAGCCGCGTCCTCAGTCATGGGCAAGGGTTTGTACTAGGTCACACCATTCGATCAACACTCACATGACGGAATGACTTATAGGTGATATATTTATATGTTAATATGTTGAGCAGTACAGATTGGCAGGATGTTGATGATGATGTTGGACACCAAGTGTTCGTCGTGGTAGTGATCATCGGAAGGATCACGTTTGAGACCAAGTGTTGGTCGTGGTAGTGATCGCCGGAATGATCACCGTTTGGTTTTGATAACGAGGTGATCGAGATGGTATATTGCTTGGCCGATTAGTCAAGAGAGATATGGTTATGGAGATCCGAGATGGTGATTTATTAGTATTGTATCAGTTTCATACCATGCTTAGTAGTGGTTTCCTCATGATAGTTGTTAATTTAATTAACCTGTTAATGATGTGTTATTGTCTTGCCTTGATGTTTATGGTTGTTGTGAGCTTGTGGGGGTGCGGCGGTGCGGCGGGGGCGGGGCGGGCGGCGGGGGCGCCTAGCAGCGGGGGTCGCGGGCGTGGGCGCGGAAGTTGGGAGGATTTTTCCCTCCCGCGCGAGGATAACCGCCAAATGAGGGTGGGGGTAGGTTTTGCTCCCCAACCCTTACTTTTAAGGATTGAGAAAGGGTTTGAGGGTTGGACCTTTAGAAAAAAATTGAGGGTTTGAGAGTTAAGGGGTTCTAGTCTACAGTTTTTTTTTTAACGAAAACTGTAAAAGAAACAGTTATTTTTAAGGGTTTGAGAGTTTGAGGGCTCTACTAGTAATGCTCTAAAAAGAGCAACTCCTTCCCGTAAACCAAGGTATACATCCCGGCCTCTGATCTTGCACCGTCGTAGTGACCGCTGACCCGGAAGAGATGCAAATGGAAGATCAGGAGGAGTTGGTTCCAACATCAATATCAACATCTTCATGGCTCGAAAAATTAAATTCAACATCTTCGGCCGGGGCCGCGGCAGCTCCTTGGCCATGGAGGCGTTCTTGTTGTTCCTCTTCCAGGAGACGTTCCTTCTCCGAGGCCATGGCGAAGCGGCAAAGCGGGCACCGTCGGTCAATCAGAAGCCAGTCGAAGATGCAGCGTTGGTGGAAGGAGTGAGTGCAGTCCATCGTCCTGATCTTCTTGTAGCAGCCGGGCACGAAGTCGTCGAAGCAGATGAGGCAGAGATGTTCTCTCGTCTCGCCCGCCTTCGCCAAGGGAAGGGCCAGCATGGCCGGCAGCGACGCCGGGTCCCTTCTTTCGTCCTGCTCTCTGTCGAGCCTCTCCTGCTCGTCGAGCCGGGCGTCCAGCGCGTCCCACTCAGGCGGGCGCTCGAACTCGTCCCGCCCCCTCCTCCTCCCGCTCCCGCTCGCCGGCGCGTCAAAGCCATTCTCGACGTGATCCTCTGCTCCTCGCGCTGCTGACTCCATTGGGCTCTAACCGGAGACGGGATTTAGTTGACACGAGGCTTGCTCTTGATGACTGATGATTTGGATGGGAGACCCGCGTATGTGCTCGAACAAGTCGCCGGCTACACAGACGAATACATTGTCCAAAGTATACGGTGATTAACTCCACAACATAGTGGTTAACTCCACAACATAGAGGATGCCAACACGTCGGAACATATACTAGCGGTTGGGGCATGCCCATGGCGCGCCGCCTGAAAGGAGTTTTGGGCGGTGCCAACTTGTAGGCGCCCCTTTCGTTGCTTTTGGTGCTCTAACATGTACGTGAATATTAGTATATTTTAGTACGGCTGATTGTTTATAGTCAGTGATGATAGTTCATATATGATACTGAAATGACAATTGGACCGCTAATTATATCATATCCATTAATGCATAAACAAAGGAAAATATGTTTATTACAAGTAGAGGAACATCTATTCAGTGCACAACCATGAACAATTGGTGGCATAATTTCTATATCTGAATTGATCATGTTGGCCACATTTGTAGCAGGAAGAGTGTCCATTCATAAAGCAGACCAGGCCTTCCTTCTCCTTTTTTCGGAATACCTCCTTCTCCTTTGATATCCTTTCTTTGATGTCTTCAATGTTTGTCCTGTAAATGAAATGAGTTCTCATCCCAAGTAAACTATATTGTGTGACTCTTAAGTTTTAACAAGTTGAAATGAGCTGTTATAAATCAAGATAAGGTGTGCTGAACTTTCAAAAAGAACATATTCATGCATTTATATAGGTTCATTATTGAATGAGCTTTCATCCCAAGTGAACTGTATTTGGTGAATTCTGAACAAAGAATAAATCAAGAAAAGTTGTGCTAGATTTCCAGAAAGAACATATTCATGCATTTATATAGTGCAAAAGAGAACCTCCGCTGCAATTGCAAATCCTAACCAGCCTATCCATACCGTGTTATCACAATTTTTCAGAGTAAACACAATTTTTGGAACCCATAAATTCCACAACAGAATCTCAAAGGCAAAGGAAAAAGTTTGTACTTGTCTAAAGATAATGCGTCCGGTATTTGTTCTTCGAGAAACTGATCTATGACCCATACAAACTCACACAGATGGCTACGTGTGTTGGAATGTTTGTATCTAAACACTCTGTGGGTAAGCTGTGCTACTAATTAGGCTATTGTACTTGTTATTGCTTTTTGGCGCTGTGGGTACGACATGTGCATGGTAGTCTTACTGAACTTATTTTAGCGAGAAGACATGTAGTACAGATGAGTGACATGTCCATGTTGCTGGTTAAAAATATAAGACATGGCAATAGAATTGTAGTAGGAACAGTGCACATTCAAAAACAAGAGCACGCATATGGGTTTTATAGATATTAATAGGATGTATAAATAGAGAAGCAACAGTTTTACAGGGTAGATGACTGATCGCAGAGACACGACAACTGGTTCAAACTAAGGGATAGCAGTCACTTAATTATAGTGAATATTTTCTCTAACATGGGAATATGCTAAGAATACAAATTAACCCTGAAACAAATCGATGGTTAACAAGCTAGGTCCTATTTTTCTGAACCAAACATCAAGTAAACAGTAGCAGTCACTCATAAATTATTTGACTAAGATCTCTTCATAGTATCCCCTAGTCCAAGGTTGTACCTGATGTTGATGGGATCCAATTTGGTTGTGTAGCTCCTTGTATTTTTTCTCTCGCCAGCATCAATGTAGACGACGGGTGGCGATGGTCTGAGTCTTTGCTTGCCTGCCCTGGGTGCCCATGGCAAAGAAGATGCCCGTGGGATTGCCCGAGATGCTCTGGTACTGCCAGAGGCCACCGTTGGAGTCGAAGAAGGCCTTTATCTGCGCCGCCATCATGCCGAACCGCATCAAGAAGCAGAGCAGGATGTCAGCTTGCTCACTGTGATGACGGGGTGGTCAACTTTGTTTCTTTGTTGCTGAAAGTATTTGCCGAGGTCTTCCCGTGTAGATTTTTGATTTTCCAACAACCTGTAGTGATATATGATCAAAAGCAAAATTAATTATTATGCGAAGATAGCAGAGTCATAGTGTGCTTTAGGCTTTAACATTTTCATGAACATTGGGTAAGCATGCTTGTGACCCAAAAAGGGATTAAAGTGGAAGTGTAAAGACTTCTTGATATAGTTATGAATTGTAAGGTTAGCATTCAATAAACTCACTTGGGTTTGTTTTGGATAATATTTTATCCTTCCTTCCCTAACCAAAATTCCAACTAATGAATGGAAGAAGGAGCATCAGTACTGACAGACTGAAACTTCCAATCCATTTCCAACATGAAACCAGAGATAAACTGGAATCACCGGACTGCCAACTATAACATCAGTGAAATAAGGAATTTTCGGTTGTTACTCTTGCAAGTCAGGATAAAGCACCACCATGCAAATATTTCATATAGTCGCAAAATGCTCTGTTTGGATGAACTCTGTTGCTCAACTGAGTTTTAGAATAAAATGAATTAGATATTTCAACATCATGGAGCATTTATATTTTCTTTTACCATCTCATGATTTTTTGTTACCCAAGAGACTCCAGACTTCCATACTCAATACTATGATTGTTTTTCATACATCAGACTTACATTTGGCAACCTGATTTTAACTCCAGCTAAGTTTACATCCTCAAAAGACAACATAAGAACATTCAAGTTTGAAGTTCCCAAAATAAAGGACGGCTGATCAAGGTCATCATAAAAAACAAGAAGAAATAGAAATACCTTATTTCATGTCACAGTATCACTCTCAGTAGAGAAATGAGACACTATCTTCTCAAGAAAATTACTATTTTCACTTCGAAGAAGCAGAGTACATTTGTTCGTAAAAGTGAAATGTCACTCACAAATATATTGCTGATACTTCTAATAATCCTTTTTAGCAATTCTTACACAAAAAAGTACCTAAACACCAAAGGAAGATGAACATAACATGAAGACTAAATATCCACCATCACTAACATTCATAATTGTACAATGCCTCACATTTAGATTAGTCAAGTACTATGAACCTAAAGTTTTAAGGAGTGTGCATATTTTTTCGGAATGATTGTAGTGCGCATAGATCCAAGCAAAACACTCACCAAAAATTATTTTCAGATCTCCAACATCATCCTTCTTTAGTCCATTCTTACCCATAATCCGCTGGTGAACTGTAAGCAAAGCAAGAAATCGACCAGCAACCCAGCACATGTCGGTGACATGTTCTGGCCGGCGTTCGACCCAGCACGGCAAAACACGTCTTGCCGCTTTGCCTCCTCTCGGCGCCATCGATGTCATTGCGATCAAAATTACGCCCTGAAGATTATCAGTGTCAGCAATTCATTCAAGGTTCAAATGTTTAGCAGAGCTCATATTACAAGGGTACCTCTGTCTAAATAATTGAGCCATGCAAATATTACAATGATTGGAAAGGGAAGTGTAGGACAAGGACAATGCAGCCTATAACAGACTCTACAAACAACCATAAATCAGAAAATACTACATGATACGAAACAAGCTGAATATTTCTAGAAGATATTTATGACTTTACAACACTACAACACTTACATTAGAACTGATCTGCTCTCCAATAGAAAATGTCAGGTTCAAGTGGCCAAACTTTTCACAAAGCACCAACACCATTTCAGGCTGAACGTTATGTACCTAAACAAAATGAGCCGACTTAGTTCCATGTTTTTCTAATAGCTCTTTCCCCTTTCTTATTAGAACTAACTACTTGTTCTTACAAGATGACATGTACCTTATCGTACTTCTCAAATGATCACGTTCTTCTTGACTACAGTTTCTTCCTGTAGGTGGCACATCATTCCGCTCCTGAACTCTATGAATGTATACCTGACCAAACATTTACTTTGTCAATAAAGAGATAGCGCCCGTAGGAATTGTAAGATAGGATTCTACACTGACCTTTTAATCGGATATCCAAGTCTGCATGCCTTTCTTTTGCTTCAAATGAACTGACCAACTCCACACACAAAAAGGAAAGCCCAACAAATATTAGACTTAGTAAGCCACAACCCATGCCACAACAACGACATTAAATTTGAATGTGTATATGGAAAGGCATAAATAAAGGAATGAGAAAAGAAAAGCACCTGCAATGGGACCATCGACAAAAATCATAATTGTCGAGCCAACCACAACAACGGCAGATCCCAGCAGTCCGACAATAGAGAGCACGAGCAGACGACAACCATCAACAGAAAAACGCTGGATCCAGCAGCAAACCCTAACCCATCCCTACACAGAGCAAAAGCAATAGAACAATAAAATGCCTAGATGTGCAGGACATCCAACAAATGCATATAGTAGGAACTCAGAGCAAACATCCTATCACAAATTAAGAATAACCCAAAATAATCCCACTCCACACAGGAAAGAAAACAGACACATGCATTAGTTAGTACTTAGTAGGCTAATTCAGTGCATCAATTAACTACCAAAACAGAGGCATGCTAGGCTAATTGGTGGTGGCTCAAAACATGATTTTCCAATAGCTTAAACAATCGTCTATATTATTCATACCTACATACTCAGAATTCGACATAGCACAAATATAGAGTTTCGAATTTACTTCGGAATTCATCATCAACATGTACACTGAGATGTTGTTATTGCAGATTACGGTAATCTATTTCAGTCATGAATTTACAGCTAAAATTTCAACTTTTATGTTACCCGTGAAGCAAGGTTTGAACCTCCTATGAAAAATTTGATTAAAAAAATAGTCAAACAGTATGTTGTTTGTGTGATATGAAATAACTTCAGAGTTGAGACTTTTGACATGGCACACATAGAGTTTGGCATAGCACAAGTACGGAGTTCCTCTGATAATCAACAACCAAAATGTCTGAGAGCTCACCGTAATGCCTTGGTATCCGGCGAGTTGGAGTGGAGCGTACTGGAGCATGCATCCATGGCCGGTGGAGAGCACAAAGCGTCCGCGGTCGGCCTGCACATCCACAAGACTTTATGTTTTTGTAGAATTGCGATCTGGAAAAGAGTTGCTAAAGCATACATCTTCTCTAAGAGGATGAACTCAACCTCATCGTCATTCTTTGCAGTAATATAGTAAATTGATACCTAGCAATTGTTTGAAGGATACACACCATTAGCATTGAGAATCATACACTAAAAGCACACCATACTAATAATCCGAGGTGTTTCCCAATAGACTTCTGTAATGCCTAAATCAACATAGGACATACCAGAAGCAACAGAGACTAACTTTCGTACTCCCTCGAAGATGGTATACATTTCAGAAGCCGGCAGTGTTTTTGGGCTCCTGCTGATTGCGGTGGGATTAGGGGTTAGAGTTTCAAAAGTGGTAAGGATCCAAACAGAGTTGACACGAGAACAAACCGTTCGGGTCAAAGTGGCCAACTCTTGATCTTTTGCTGCAAATATTGGACATCCATTATTTTGATCTTGGCTTCCAGTCTTGAAATATCAGACCACATACTGCTCATTGTATAACAGAAGCCACCATTAGACACATATAACATAGAGATTTAGCAATATCACCATTAGACACATATAACATAGAGATTTAGCAATATTCTATAAAATCTTCCAAAGACAGTCATCGGTGCGAGCTGTCGGATGCTTACATCAACAGACGCTAATTGCTTTTGGTGAAATGAATCCAAAGATCAGATTTAAGGGAAACAAGCGTGTAAAAGAGCATCAGTCATCTAGATTAAGAAGGGACAAGATTCTATGATACTTCAGACAAACTAAATCTAACGACCTGCGGTAGTAAAAGATGTGTCATGGCATATGTGCTAATCAGGAAATATGAAAATCGACAGAAAAGTAGCTCCACACGAAGGGCATTAGAAGTGAAATCTGAACTATAAGAGTACAATGGACAATGGCATGAGGTGATAATACCCTGCACTGACCAGAACTTCCAATTTGAAGATAATTAGTGTGATAGGTATCTGCCGCACATCCCTGCTATTTGTAACCTGAGGTCCCGGACCAAAGAAACCACTAGCGGCTCTCTCAACAAAACTTGGGTCCAAAATCAGTGAACATGAGGTCCAGATCTCGGATTTCATACATCCATTTTTTTGCCAGAAAAGGCAAATGATAACTAAACTAACTCAGAGACGTGGAGGGGGGTGAGGTGGAGGCAAACCTGAACTACCTCGGCATCCTTGCTCCTACTCTTGTTGTGCCGGCAAGGAGAGGATTAAGGCACAGGAGCTGTCTGGCGTCACCCACCCGCTGAGGCCACCGCACGCCGCACCACCGCACTGACCCTCTCCCATTAGACGCCGCCTCCCTCTCCTATTTCCTCTCTCTTTCTCCCTCCTCTCCTTCCTTCTTCTCCTTCTCATCTTCTCTCTCTCCTGCAGATTGAATCAAGCGCCGCCGCCGTCGCCCTTTGCTTGTAGGTTGCTGCTGCCGCCGGGGAAGCACGCCTCCACGCCCGCACACCTCGGATCGCGTGGAAGGAGTCGGGGCGCGTGGGAGGAGTCCTTTTCCCCCCTCTCTCACACCCAATCGCTACTGCGTTTTTTTTGTCGTACCTGTGATGACGTGTCTAGCGCGAGGGATCGCCTTTGATGCGCACCTTATTGTTTTTAATGCACGCTATGGCCTACCTTACAAATCCGACTCATTCTTCCATTCGAACACTACTGTTAGAAATTTAGGGTTTGCGGTCTACCCTCTAATTTCTCTGCGCTTATCCGTGGTGCCGCTCACAATTCTCATATCTGAGGCTGGGTAGGGACCTTCTTATACTGTCTTTCCAAAGAGTCCACCTCTTATACAGATATAAGATTCCTAGTCTTTTCCACTATTTTTCAGGATAGAGTCCAGATCAAATTACCAACCACGATCATATTTGTCTGTTTAACGGATTCTACCCGTTTTGTCCCGGAGCACGCGCTTGTGAGCAACGCGCCATAATAGAGTGTAAATTCCTTTAATTATGTAGATCAATATTAGGGTTGTAATCTAACTATATGATCTAGCTCCTTCCAATCATCAGTGTACCCAGGTAGTCTTTTCAATATAAATAGTATATTGTATTCCACTGATAATTGACCAGCTTCCTTAAGCATATGTTACTTAAGTACATTCCAACAAGTGATATTTTTTCATGCTAAACATGTAAAACAATTCCATGTACAAATACATGTATAATTCCATAATGAGGTATTCTGAATATTAGTAATTTCTAGTAATTTGAATATAGTTGCAGGACACATAATTCCAACATCTCCCACTTGTCCCAAACGACCATTCAAATATTCGTAAACCCATAGCCTTAACATGCTTGCCAAATACCTCCTGACTAAGAGGCTTAGTCAAGGGATCAACAATCATATTAACACAATGTTGAAAACTGATACGTCTCCAACGTATCTATAATTTTTTATTGCTCCATGCTATATTATCTACTGTTTTAGACATTATTGGACTTTATTATCCACTTTTATATTATTTTTGGGACTAACCTATTAACCGGAGGCCCAGCCCAGAATAGTTGTTTTTGCCTGTTTTAGGGTTTCGAAGAAAAGGAATATCAAACGGAGTCCAGACGGAATGAAATCTTCAGAAACGTGATTTTCTCATCAGATAAGATCCAGGAGACTTGGACCCTCC
>NW_024115642.1:0-21510 GCF_003073215.2 Triticum urartu
TGAACCGGGACTAAAGGGGGGAGGTATTAGTACCGACACTTTAGTCCCGGTTCCGGAACCGGGACTAAAGGCCCTTACGAACCGGGACTATAGGCCCTTTTTCTACCAGTGTGAATCCGACATCATTAATTGGTCTCCTAGCTAGATTTATATTTGTTCTAAGACCATGACTGCTAAGTTTTTGGTGAGAGACATACTACTATTCATTTTTAAATTAGATGCATTTTCTAGGGACATAGAACTGTTGAAATTTTAATTAGATGCATTTTTCCTCTTGTAAATTCCAATTTAGGTTATCCAGTATTGTAATTTTGTGTCAAATCACATGATATTCCTTTTAGGTAGTTAGCAGTTTGTCACATATACATTGTAATTCTTTTCCTTTCCAAAAACCACCGCAAGGATGATGTTATTTTACATGTTGTATATGAACTATGCAATAGAAATTTGACACATATTTAGATGACCATGTATTTATTTGGTTCATCAAAGCAATGTAACACTCTTTGCTCAATTACAATTTAACTGGGAATTTCGTTGTACAATATTTTTAAATAAGTTTTCTGTTAGAATCAATTTTGGATGATTTATACTTATACTATGACAAAGGCATTTAAAACTTCTTACCCATTGAATTGCTGGAGACGAGATGGGGCAGTGCTAGGAAAATATTAGACCGATTGCACAATTTGGACCGATTTATGGAACATGTAATTGTTTGAAGCGACAAATTACTAGATTGTTTTGTGCTCATAATGACATATATTCTCATGCAGGAATCATGATGGATGGGAACTAAGAAAACAATTATTAGTGCACATGCTTAAGTACAACAAGAGTGAAGCTGGAGAGTAACATTTTTCTGAATTTGTACCACTTAGAAATGTTATGTGTATTAGGAAGTAGATTTCCTAAATTATAGCTTCAATTTAAGTAGAAATTCATTGACTACTACTATCAGACTATGTTCTCTGTATAAGTGAAGTTTCACAGCCTCGACTTTTTAGTTATTTTTTCCTTTGTTGATGAAGGCACCCAGTTGTTATAACCGATAGACATATTATATGGGCACTGTGGACTATTAACCTTTAATATTTTTTTTCCGAACACATTCTGTGTGTGAAAAAGTTCTCTATTGTTTTGATCTTATTGTGTTCGAAACAACTTTTTTTGAGATTTGGTCATTGTTGATCTTCAACCATTTTGATCATCGCAATAATATGTATCCTGTTGCAATGCATTGGCAATTTTCCTAGTATGATTAAAGCAATATTGTGATATTTCTATACACTTTAAAGTTCATGGTCAAACATTACCTGAAGCTTTACATATGTGGTTCCGATTAGGTTGCTTCTTCATATATATATTTTTTATCTGATTAAGAGTGGTGTACTTCATTTTTTTAGTTTGAAGTGTTATATGATGCAAGGGTTGGGACTAGAACGAAACTACTTCATAGCCGATACTCATGCATGATTCGTGCACGACTGAGAATCTGATGGATGTGTTGCACTCTATTCTCTGATTTGATGGCAGGATGTGAAGCATCGTGCAAAGAATGGACTATCATGTCCATAGCAACACCCGCTCGGTCTAGAATAGTTGCATACAAATTTATCACTTTTCTTCATCATACTCCATGTTTCACTTCCATATTTCTCTATCAGGAGCCAGGTCGGAGTTGAAGGAGTCAGAAGCAGGTCAGGTTATCAGCAGCTATCTTTTCTCCTCCCATCGGCGGTGCTCAGCAACCCATGCTGGTGAGTTCATGTGCAACTTCATCCTACACCCCCTCCCCTCCCTCAAAGAAGGTACCTCTTATCCCTCTGCCCGTTTCCTCCCCTGGATTTTTGTTTATCGAAAAAGGCTTTTGCCTCGCTTTATATATAAAGCAACGATCATCAACCACCCGATACAAACGCATGCCACCACAACTCATGCACATACCCAAGGCAGGATATAAAGGCGCTGAGCGCAGCAACACCACCCCTAGCACTACAAGAGCAACCGGGGGCTTCAACCATGAAGACGCCACCGCAAAGAGATGAAGCCGCATACGACGAACAGTAGGCTCCAAGGCGGCGTCTTCAAGAAGGTTACGACACCGGAACGCCACCACTACCCGATCCGTGGATCAGAGTTTCCCCTAGAGCAACATGACGGGCAATGAGAGTCATGACGACGCCTTCAAGAAGGGAGCGAGCTTCGCCGCCGCCAGTCCGTCTGAAGATAGATCAGGTTTTCACCCCGGCCAACACTCACCACCACCGGACGCCACATCCCATTGACCACGCCGCCCACACGACCATGACCACCGGCAGCACCTAACCACAGGCACAGCCCACGCATGAGAGTCATGACGACGCCTTCAAGAGGGGAAAGAGCTTCGTGCTGCTGATTCGCCCGAAGATAGAACAGGTTTTCATTCTGGCCAACACTCATTGCCACTGAATGCCACACCCTGGCGACCACGCCGCCCACATGGCCATGGCCACCAGACAACACCGAGCCAAAGTCTCTACCCATGAGCACCGCGTTACCACCACCAGGGCCTCTGCCCCACTATCCAAAATCTTGACACCACCACACCTGAGACCCGCCGCTACCACAACCAAAGAGACGAGTGGAAAGGCCCCGCCTTTCGCACCCCTGTGCGGACCCCGGCATCGAGACCTAATAGGCCGGAAAAACAAGCCTCCATCGACCCGTCCTGCAGCACCGGGCGCGAGACAAGCTTGGTCCTGCTGCATCGGGCGCTAGACGAGCGATGGACCGCAGCTGGAAGAGGGCTAACCCTTCAATGAAAGTAGCGCCCACGACGAGGAGAGGGATCGAGTAGGGCCTGGATTTTTGTTTCAATCATGCCTCATGGTGTTTGTGAATCCGCTGACATGCACCAGCCCTATTTGCAGGACATTGAAGTAGCTTAGCAGGGACTAAAGTTAGCATAGAAATATACACAGCTTGCTGGTAAGAAAAAACTCAATAGACAAATGATTGTATTAGTTACAGTACCTACACAATCATTTGAATATTTCAGTCAACAAGCCATCTTTATTAGTGCTATTTTCTATATATTTTTCTGAAGTTACCTCATGGCCAGCTGATTATCAAGCAAATCATAATTATTTTACATCCCGCAGTGTAGAATATATTGCAATGATACATTCTTAATAGTAGGATTTGTACTTTCGTAACACCCTTTATGTTCTGAAGAAGGTGATCTGTATAGTTTTCTACTTTTTTGTCGTATGGTCCGATTGTATATATTCCAGTACTTACTAACCCAGCTCATCCTTCTCGTAACACTGCTCTTGATAGGTATTGATTTTCTTAACCCATTAAAATAACTAAACTTTTTCTTAAAATCCTGTTTTATAGGTCAAGTTTGTCCTATAAAAACAATTTATGCATGTGTATTGAAAAATATATTTACTTGAGTTTGAGACTCTGAATTTAGGTAGTACTAGCAGGTGAACTTACTATTCCATCAAAGGTAGACAAGAGTTTTGTCGGATTTCAGGCTCGGCAGAACCTTGAGAGGTTCGAACTCTGGGCTGCGTGCGAAGAACTCAACCTCTCCAGTTTGCCAACTCGCCAATCTCACGGCCTAGCTCGATGAACTGGAAGGAAATGGGACACAACAATTTACCCAAGTTCGGGCCACCTTGCGGTGTTAAACCCTACTCCTGCTTTGTGGTGGATTGGCCTCGAGGGGCTGAGGATGAACTAGTACGGTGGAGAACAACCTCAGGAGGTGTGTTCTTGAGCTGGTGGGGGGAGGATGATCCCTCGGATCTGGATCCACCTCTACAGTGGTGGCTAGGCCCTATTTATAGTGGCCTTGGTTCTCTTCCCAAATGAAGGCGGGAAGGGATCCCACAACGGCCAAATTCGAAGGGAGACAACTAGTACATGTTATCATGATAAAATTAGTCTTCGCCTGCAAAGCTTCTAGTCATGACGCCGCGGTGGACTCGACGATGACCTCCGTCTTGCCGTCCTCGCGGTCTTGGTCTTGTTGCGCGGGAATGGAAACCTTTGGCTGATTCCTCGGAACTCCGCGTCTGCGCTTGCCTCCTTAGCACCAAATAGGAAACTTCTGCCCTATGCCCGCTGGCGCCCGCCTGGCCTTGGTCGTCATGGCTCATGTCACCTGAACCTCGCAAGGTGAGGCTTGCATAGAGATCTCCGCTCGTCAGGAGCCAGCCTGAGGAGGCCGCTCCTTCTGGAGGTCTTGGTGTCATCCGCCTCGCGAGGCTTGGACCCTCGTGAGGGTCTTGAGTTCTTAATGCTAAAGGTGGGCCGTACCGGGCCATTGGTGGAGCCATGCCGTGGGCCGCAGGCAGGCAAGTCTGGGTACCCCCGTTCCTAAAACGCCGACAAGTTTTGCAGGGTGGTTGATCCCTAGGAGATAGGACATGTTCAGAGTCTACACCAGGATCACCATCTGAAAACTCTTCAGATCAAAGTTGGTGTTGTCCATGCCCAGATACGTGACACCAATGGCCAATAAGGGTAATCTACACCTTCAGCCAAAACTGATAATTAGATCTATTACTGTTCAATAGGGTTGGACTTGATTCTTATCTAGGTGCTATTAAAGTTTTGATAATGTTGTCATGTTGTATGAAATGAAGCTTCAAGCTTGTACATACTGTCTGCTTGAAGGATTGAGGCGGGGAAAGCAAAAATAACTGGATGGGGAGTACACAAAAAAGGACAGATGCAACCAAAAAAGGGTTGTGGTAGGCCTTTCTAAATTCCTATTGTCATTTTCTTCCTACTGCATGTATCTATCAAGGCTCCATGTAAAAACAACTGTTTATGAATAGTTAATCAATTTCACTAGATGAAGTTGACGATGACCCAATAACGCTCCATGAATATTTCTGATTTACATCAAATTATACTTTTTATATACCTGTGAACCATCCAGCAGTTGAGATTTGGACACCTTCTCAATGGTTTTAGTTCCTTTCTTATAGTTTGATAATGGGAGATCCTAAACTTGGTGACAGAGGAGCAAGATGGTCAGATTTATCGTATGTTTTGCACTTGACACAAAAGTGAGTCTTGCAATTTTGAGTTTTTGACACAGAATTGAGCTGTCTTTCATACGCTCAGCCAAGTTTTGTAATATGTGCCTTCGCTAATAGGGTTTGTCATCGCACCTCCTTTTCATCTTTGTTGTCACACTTCCTCCCTTATTAAACAACTTACATTTGTCTTATCAATATACATCTAACTTTATTAAGCAGATCCTTGTATCATCTTGTAGGAACATCCATAATAAGGGGATGTATAGACCAATGCACCTCTTATTACACGCTATCAACGGATTATGATATTGAGTTCGATCTTATGTTACCATTAAATCTCCTTCAACTACATATTTTATACGAGTTTATGGCAAATATTATTTACCTTCTCATTACTAGCCAGCCTAAGTTATAGCAATGTCATTGTACTAGAAATTTTTAGATTTCTTCCAACACTTCGGTCTGAAGTTGGAACCAATATTTTTCATCTCCTATATTATGTTATCTCCCATGTTTTATATGTTTATTTAAAGTCTCTACCCTTTGACTGGAAAAATTAGCGGGCGCAGCAACATGCGCAATCATAGTCTAGTTCATATAAATGCCATATATAATTCTAATGCTAATGATTGCTCATACATTCTACTAACTCAATGGAGTAGAGTTGTTAAAAACACTCAATGGAGTAGTGGCCATGAGTGATTTGCAATGATGAGTTAGAGATCTTCCTTGAGTGTCTTGATTAGATGGTGCTAGTGAGAACAATACGAGTATAGTATGGTAGTACAAGAGTGTCGTACAACCTTTTTCTCAGGGGGGGTGTCATACAATCTTGATCGAAAAAACGGCTTGGTACCAAAGAAAGAAAGTCAACTGTCCATCCATTCATTTTTGAGGGCCAATATTAGAAATACCACTTCTTTCAAGGGGCGAACATGCAAGATTCCCCTCAATGGAAACACTCTCTTTCAGAACATACCTCGTGCCTTCGGCCCGCCGCTCAGCCCCTCATTGACGCATGGTCCCTACCACGCCCCCTTACCCAAAGGGCCTCTGTCGCGCGACCATCGTGTATATAGGGGATTGTCCTCATCTCCACCTGCTAACCTCCACACCTGCTCCACCGCTTCATTAAAAACTCTACCTATTTATCAATTTAGGCGAGACTCCTTCCCCCGGTGACTATGACGAGGTACTAGCTTCCATGTGCGACGGCGTGATCTTCATGGACCTCAATATGCTCGTGGTAACACGGAGGATGACCTAAGCAACACTGTGGCCTGAGAAGAAGAAGGCTCGATGGGATAGAGGCGGAGGCCTGCGCTCCACGAGGCTTAATGGGTTTGGTGTCGAGCTCGGGGTGGAGGAAGATGACGTGGACTTTGAGGAGGAGGTCGACTCCATGGATTCTGTCTTGGATCTCGGGCATGGTGGGGTGGCTGAGGATGATGATGACGGGAGGTCGTCAAGATCAATCCATTCACCATCGTCGGGAGGTCCCTCTCGAAGGTATTGGCCCCATGTCGCTGGAAGTGGTTTTAGTCCATGTATTAGGATTATTTTTTGTCCTTGTCTATTGTAGAAGATACTGTAGAATCGCATTTTTTTCTCATTTCTTAGGTAGGGCACAAAATTTTATAGCCGCCTATGGTTAATTTTTGAGGGGGTTAAATATTTGCTTTTGTTGGTAAGCTTTCAATATATGTTTAGATAAGTTACTTTTTGCCATTGTTAGCTAGCATACATTGTTGTAGCCACGTAATATGTTGGAAGTTCTTGGATACTATTAAACTTGTCTATGTATGGTTTACACAATTTTATGCTATTTTAGTATAAACAACTCAGATGTAGATTTTCTATGCAAATTCTATGTTTTGGCCGACAGTTGATGCTTCATTCATGCATCGTCCAATCACATCCTCACAAAGAAACAAAACTACTCTAAAATTATTTCTTCTCGATGTCAAGTAAGACACACAAAGTCGTGAATCAACATTTCCATGTTACTTTGCATTTAAAAGAATCTTTATACAGGGTTAGATCATGAACACATTAGAAAAAAGTTGCAATATTCATCTGATTTCATGAACTAACCGTATGGTAATGCTAATGATCGAACATACATAATGAGGGTAGGTAGATATGTGTGATTTATAGATTTACAAAGTCATTTATAAGGAGATATTGGTTGAATATTAAGAAGGTCGATGTTATGTTAGGTTAAAAGAAATACTAAATCTCAATATACATGGTTAGATCAAGAATTTGATGAGAATTTTGCAATGCTAACTTATAATTCATATAACTGCCGCATAATAATGCTAATGATTGCACACAACTTACATGCTAGTAACTCAACGAAGGAACTTTCTTTTTACTTGAGAACAATGGAGTAAGTAGCTATGAGTGATTTACAAGAATATTAGAGTTACACACAATCATTTATGAGAAGATATTCGTTAAACATTTGGTTGGATGAACCCGTCCAATAAACCTAGATGGAGGGAGTATGACAGAGTAATGAAGTTGTACTATAGGTGTGTAGTACAACCTTGAGCTAATAAAATAAGTAACTAGCTATGAGTTATTTGCAAGGATCTTAAAATACATACAATCATTTATGATAAGATATTGCTTAAACGTTTGGTTAGATGAACCTGACCAACAAACTCGGATGGGGGAGTACAATAGTTGTGTACAGTCATAGTACAGGTGTGTAGTATAACCTTAAGCTAATAAATCGCATAACTAATTACGAATGATTTGCAAAGATCTTAGCATTACACACAATCATTTATGATAAGATTTTGGGTTAAACGTTCGGTATTACACACAATCATTTATGAGAAGATATTTGGTTAAACATTCGGTTGGATGGACCCGTTCAATAAACCCGGATGCATGGAGAGTGCACAACATTAATAATATAGTCACACTACAGGTGTGGACTACAATCTTGAGCTAATGAACAAAATAACTAGCTATGAGTTATTTGCAAGGATCTTAAAATTACATACAACCATTTTTGAGAAGATATTGTACAAATGTTTGGTTGGATGAACCCATACGATAGTAATAGTACAATCATACTACAGGTGTGTAGTATAATATTGAGCTAATAAATGGCGTATCTAGATATGAGTGATTTGCAAAGATCTTAGTATTACACAAAATCATTTATTGAGAAGATTTTTGGTTAAATGTTTGGTTGGTTGAACCCGCCCGGACAAAGAGTGTACGATAGTAGTAGTACAATCGTACTACAGGTGTGTAGTACAAAATCTTGAGCTAACAAATGAAATAACTAGCCGTGAGTTATTTGCAGGATCTTAAAATTATATATGATCATTTATGAGAAGATATTGGTTAAATGTTTGGTTAGATGAATCGATCAAATAAACTCGGACACGGGAGTACGATAGTAGTAGTACAGTCAGACTAAAGGTTTGTAGTATAATCTTGACTTAAAAATGGCGTAACTAGCTATGAGTGATTTGCAAAGATCTTAGCATTACACATAATTATTTATGAGAAGATTTTTGGTTAATTGTTTGGTTGGTTGAACCCATCCAATAAACCCGGACGAAGAGTATATGACAGTAGTAGTACAGTCATACTATAGGTTTGTAGTACAACAACTTTACCTAATAAATATTGACTTGGCTCCAAAGAAAGAAAGTCAAAGTACACCCATCTGTTCATTCCCCGGAGGAAATAAAGATTCCCCCAAGTAGAAATGTTCGCTTTAGGAACCTTCGTCGTGCCTTCCGCCTGCCACGCGGCCCCTCACCGACGCGTGGTCCCCATCGCACGCCCCCTTGCACAGTCACGCGGCCACCACCTATATAGGGGACTGGCATTGCCCCCTCCAAACCCACCCTTGACACCCCGCTTTATTAAAACGTCTGCCCATTTACATATTCCGGCGAGGCCCCTTCCCCGGCGACGACTGCGACAAGGTACTAGCAGCCACCATGTGCGGCGGACGGCAACTTGCGGACGCCAAGGTTCCCGCGGTGACGCGGAAGGTGATGGCGGCAACGCTGTGGACCGAGAAGAAGAAGCCCCGACGGAGCGACGGTGTGGGGCGGCACTTCACAGGGCTCGGTGGGCGCAGGCGACTCAGGCTGGACGACGACAAGGAGGACTTTGATGCCGAGTTCAAGGAGTTTGAGGCCAACTCCGGGGACTCCGACTTGGAGCTGGGGCCCGGTGGGGTCGCCGAGAAGGATGACGAGGAGGAGGTCGTCGAGATCAAGCCCTTTGCCACCATCAAGAGGCCCCTCTCCCATGGTATCGACCCCGGGTCACTTGGACTAATTTTTAATCTACGTATCCTTACTTTTAGCGATTGACTGTTCTCTACCCTCGTATGAGTTTATTAGCCTCCTCGTATGTTGGGTAAAAGTTTGACCACATAATTAACTAGTATTATTTTATTAATTAAAATCATGATAAAAAATGACCCAAAATACGAGGGGGAGTAGTTACTAGGACGAAGGTAGTAGAAGTAAGGAGTGTTGTTGGAAGGCTATGTTTCGGCCGCGTTACTCATGTTTTTTTTGAGATTTTGGATTGGATGTGCTATCATGGAGTGATTTCGGTGCAGGGTTAGGCTTTTTTTCATTCCGTGTTGTGTTCGGTTGGTAAGTTGTTTCCGACACCGTTCCTTTCTTTTGGAGAAGCGACTTTTGTTGATAGGTTGACGATCTTGTGATTTATACCCGTAATCTTTGATGGTGATCCATAAGTTCACCATTTAGTCAAAAGGGGTAGAAAATCCGCATAAAGGGTTAAATTTCTCCGTTTTGCTTGGTGGCCTTGGCCTCTTGAACTGTTTCCTTGTTAAATGGTTGTAGGTGCGTGTGAGGATTGTTCTAGACTTGGTTCTTTTATCAGTCTAAAGGATTATTCTACTAATCGTTGAATCCGAATTAAAAATATATCCTTGATTCTGCATCGTCTATAATGCAATTTGTAGATTAATAATTGCAGAATGATGTCAAAGGTGTATAACATGAGTTTTGTTTATCAGTACCCTGGATTTTTATTTAGTTGTGATTTTTATTTTATTTGTGGGTGACTGATGATGCGTTCACCTGAATTGACCCATCATGTTTCAGTGTTCATTACGATCAATATATTTTACATATAAATTTATGTCCATGATGAAATTATTTACTTTTTGTGAGAGAAGTTTGTCTATATTGATCCCTCTTACCATTGACATTGATCTTCCATTGCAGATTACTTAAGCACCATGAGTATGACTTGTTTTGATGGTCCTTCAGAAAGGCCAGCAAAAAGGAAGAGAAAGAACCAATTCAAGGGTATCCGCCAACGCCCCTCGGGTAAGTGGGCTGCTGAAATCAGAGATCCTAGCAAGGGTGTCCGTGTTTGGCTTGGTACTTTCAACAGTGCTGAAGAAGCCGCAAGAGCTTATGATGTTCAAGCACTCAGGATCCATGGCAAGAAGGCCAAGGTTAACTTTCCAGAGGAACCGGCAGTTCAGGAACCTAAAGCACCCAAGCCAAGCGCAACACAGGAACCTACCGTCACACCAGCAGTCAACAACCCTGCCAACACAAATGCTTTCATGTACCCATCTGCTGACTTTGCATCAAACCAACCACTTATTCAGCTTGATAACGTGCCATTTGTTCCTACGATGAACTATGTTGCCCCTGTTGAAGCTCTTGCTATGAACATGTACTTTGGCGAGGGAAGCAACATTTTTGGCTGGTCTGACTTGGGCTGGGAGTATGACATCAAGACTCCATATATATCATCCATGGCTCCCGTTTCCACTATTGCTGAAGGAGCAGAATGTGCGCCTGTTCACAGTAACACCTACAACTCAATGGTGCCTCCTGTTATGGAGAACGATGTCGTCGACAACATGGACCTTTGGAACTTTGATGACATGCCCATCTGTGACGAATTTTTCTGAGGGATTCAAATCCCCTGTGTATCGGGACAAAGGGTAAGCCTTCGCAATTTGGATGTTCAGTCTGAGATTGATAATCTTTTCATTACTCTGAACTTTTTGCTCCATGGTTTAGGATAAGACCATGGGAGATTGGGAAGCACCCTATTGTCACCTTCGGCCAGCATATGCTTATGTCCAAGTTTAGATGCAAAAAAGTCGCATCCTAAGTCTCTTTTGTAATCGACCCTTTCCCTAATTGATTGTCTGTGTGGTAGCCATTTATGATGAACCGTTGTCTTTATCATTTGTCAACTTTGATGTCGTTGCTATCATTTCTAAATGTGAACAGCATGAATTTGTGTCCAATTTGCTTTAATCTATGCGTTTGATCACCTTTTCCCTTTAGTTCTGTCTGTTTAATTGGTGATAGAAGTAACCTATATGTATCTAATTTCTGAGCATAAGCTATCCGTTAAATATGGATTCGCCTGGCTGGTTGCACGGTTTCTGCTGAACAGGTGCGGCAGTTTATCTTATGTAGTCCTAAGAAAAATGGGCTTGAGATGAAGACTATAATTTTATCTTCATCTTTCATTTGTGGGTATCCATCTTCACATGTGTGTGCTACTTTGACGGTAAGAGTACAAAGGATAGGCCGTCTATAAGATGTTTGGTCGTTCGTACTTAAGCTCTCTAGCTATCACGTTCATATGGACCGATTATTTCCACTATAATCGATTGTTTGATTTCTTCTGTAAACAAAAGGCCCCAGATTACTTGCCACGAACAACCTCAAAGAACGTCAGTCTTAATCTATACTCTCCACACATCGACCAAGCCCAGCCTAGGCACGAGACCAGACCTGCTGCTGGCCTTGGAGTACAACTTGCGCTGGAAACAAAAACTAGTAGCTAGTAGAAAGCATTACAAGCCATAATCAGCCGTAGAGATCACAAAACAAAACAAAACACACAGCTAGCATTCGACCGGCCGATCGGTCTACTCCTTAATTGTCAAGGACGAGCATGCGGCAAAGCACCCCATCCACAAGTGTTCAGGCGACGCACGAGTTGAGGCCCAGGCACTCCATCCACAGGCTCCTCTTCTGCAGAAACGCGTCATCCGACCAAAGAGAAAGTCAGCTCCGCTTCGAACCATACTGAGCCAATTCAAGTTTGTGGCCGTGCCGTTGGTACGTACCCGTCTTGGCCGGTACCGGCGGGAGGCGAGCTCCGGCGGAGGCACCTGGTACAGGTCCTCGTCGACCGGCCGCACCACCCTGGACGCGGAGGCGGCTCTGGACGGGGGGCGCGGCAGGCCGCCGCCTTCCCGCGCCCCCACCCGCCCCCCCTCGCTCCTGCCGGGCCCAAAATACGAGGGGGAGTAGTTACTAGGACGAAGGTAGTAGAAGTAAGGAGTGTTGTTGGAAGGCTATGTTTCGGCCGCGTTACTCATGTTTTTTTTGAGATTTTGGATTGGATGTGCTATCATGGAGTGATTTCGGTGCAGGGTTAGGCTTTTTTTCATTCCGTGTTGTGTTCGGTTGGTAAGTTGTTTCCGACACCGTTCCTTTCTTTTGGAGAAGCGACTTTTGTTGATAGGTTGACGATCTTGTGATTTATACCCGTAATCTTTGATGGTGATCCATAAGTTCACCATTTAGTCAAAAGGGGTAGAAAATCCGCATAAAGGGTTAAATTTCTCCGTTTTGCTTGGTGGCCTTGGCCTCTTGAACTGTTTCCTTGTTAAATGGTTGTAGGTGCGTGTGAGGATTGTTCTAGACTTGGTTCTTTTATCAGTCTAAAGGATTATTCTACTAATCGTTGAATCCGAATTAAAAATATATCCTTGATTCTGCATCGTCTATAATGCAATTTGTAGATTAATAATTGCAGAATGATGTCAAAGGTGTATAACATGAGTTTTGTTTATCAGTACCCTGGATTTTTATTTAGTTGTGATTTTTATTTTATTTGTGGGTGACTGATGATGCGTTCACCTGAATTGACCCATCATGTTTCAGTGTTCATTACGATCAATATATTTTACATATAAATTTATGTCCATGATGAAATTATTTACTTTTTGTGAGAGAAGTTTGTCTATATTGATCCCTCTTACCATTGACATTGATCTTCCATTGCAGATTACTTAAGCACCATGAGTATGACTTGTTTTGATGGTCCTTCAGAAAGGCCAGCAAAAAGGAAGAGAAAGAACCAATTCAAGGGTATCCGCCAACGCCCCTCGGGTAAGTGGGCTGCTGAAATCAGAGATCCTAGCAAGGGTGTCCGTGTTTGGCTTGGTACTTTCAACAGTGCTGAAGAAGCCGCAAGAGCTTATGATGTTCAAGCACTCAGGATCCATGGCAAGAAGGCCAAGGTTAACTTTCCAGAGGAACCGGCAGTTCAGGAACCTAAAGCACCCAAGCCAAGCGCAACACAGGAACCTACCGTCACACCAGCAGTCAACAACCCTGCCAACACAAATGCTTTCATGTACCCATCTGCTGACTTTGCATCAAACCAACCACTTATTCAGCTTGATAACGTGCCATTTGTTCCTACGATGAACTATGTTGCCCCTGTTGAAGCTCTTGCTATGAACATGTACTTTGGCGAGGGAAGCAACATTTTTGGCTGGTCTGACTTGGGCTGGGAGTATGACATCAAGACTCCATATATATCATCCATGGCTCCCGTTTCCACTATTGCTGAAGGAGCAGAATGTGCGCCTGTTCACAGTAACACCTACAACTCAATGGTGCCTCCTGTTATGGAGAACGATGTCGTCGACAACATGGACCTTTGGAACTTTGATGACATGCCCATCTGTGACGAATTTTTCTGAGGGATTCAAATCCCCTGTGTATCGGGACAAAGGGTAAGCCTTCGCAATTTGGATGTTCAGTCTGAGATTGATAATCTTTTCATTACTCTGAACTTTTTGCTCCATGGTTTAGGATAAGACCATGGGAGATTGGGAAGCACCCTATTGTCACCTTCGGCCAGCATATGCTTATGTCCAAGTTTAGATGCAAAAAAGTCGCATCCTAAGTCTCTTTTGTAATCGACCCTTTCCCTAATTGATTGTCTGTGTGGTAGCCATTTATGATGAACCGTTGTCTTTATCATTTGTCAACTTTGATGTCGTTGCTATCATTTCTAAATGTGAACAGCATGAATTTGTGTCCAATTTGCTTTAATCTATGCGTTTGATCACCTTTTCCCTTTAGTTCTGTCTGTTTAATTGGTGATAGAAGTAACCTATATGTATCTAATTTCTGAGCATAAGCTATCCGTTAAATATGGATTCGCCTGGCTGGTTGCACGGTTTCTGCTGAACAGGTGCGGCAGTTTATCTTATGTAGTCCTAAGAAAAATGGGCTTGAGATGAAGACTATAATTTTATCTTCATCTTTCATTTGTGGGTATCCATCTTCACATGTGTGTGCTACTTTGACGGTAAGAGTACAAAGGATAGGCCGTCTATAAGATGTTTGGTCGTTCGTACTTAAGCTCTCTAGCTATCACGTTCATATGGACCGATTATTTCCACTATAATCGATTGTTTGATTTCTTCTGTAAACAAAAGGCCCCAGATTACTTGCCACGAACAACCTCAAAGAACGTCAGTCTTAATCTATACTCTCCACACATCGACCAAGCCCAGCCTAGGCACGAGACCAGACCTGCTGCTGGCCTTGGAGTACAACTTGCGCTGGAAACAAAAACTAGTAGCTAGTAGAAAGCATTACAAGCCATAATCAGCCGTAGAGATCACAAAACAAAACAAAACACACAGCTAGCATTCGACCGGCCGATCGGTCTACTCCTTAATTGTCAAGGACGAGCATGCGGCAAAGCACCCCATCCACAAGTGTTCAGGCGACGCACGAGTTGAGGCCCAGGCACTCCATCCACAGGCTCCTCTTCTGCAGAAACGCGGCATCCGACCAAGAGCCACGTCGCTCCTCGTCTTCTTGGGCGCCGGCTTGTGCGGAGGCGGCGAGTACTTGAACCACACGTCGCTGCGGTCCTCCGGCTCCGGGGCGTAGCGCTCGGCCGGCGGCTCGTCGTTGCCGTGGCAGTAGTTCCACTCCCCGAACGCCGGCACCTGCCGCCTCCTCGCCTTCTGCAAAACCGAAACCACCAAATGCTTAGTCAGCTGAGTTAGAAACTTCAAACTACTCCTACTCGGCTACTCCGATGACCGATCGATCCTTGTTGGATGGTTCCTGATTCACACATACGCACTTGACACTTACCTCCATTGGGCTTGCGCGGCACAGTAGGTGGAGAAGAAAAGAAGCAAAGCTGGGGCCGGAGGGGGTGAGGTGAGTAGGAGGAGTATTAGCTAAACAGAATGGAATGGGGCCTCCAATGGCTGGACGCTGGTATTTATAGCGAGAATGGGAATGGGAGGAGTAATGCAATGCAACACTAATAGTAATCAGAAGAACGGCTTGGCGACCGGGGGTAGGGTGCAGAGACACGCAGCAGAGGCCGCATCAGCAATGGAAGGACCTTCGCAGAGGCGCAGTGGCTTGCTGTAGCATGCAGCGGTAGGCTGACAACCGACGCAGCAGCAGTGGCCGCTGGCCGGTGTGGTCGCAAGCTTTTACTGCTGCACATGGGGGCGTCGCTTCCTTGCTGCACGATTGCGCCGGGTTCGGGCTGACTTGCAGCCCCTTTGTCGCGCTCCTCTTATTTCGGCATCATTGCAGGGTGATTATCTTGTGTGGAGTATAAACTAAAATATGCTTTCAACGCTGCGCTAGGCAAATATTTTGGACCCCAAGAATTTTTTTTATATTTACAAATATGCTTGCCATTATCAAAAGCTAAAAATTTGCCGGGTTGCAAAATTTTCAATTATCAAAAACAGAAACAAAATCCCAAAATTATAAGAAACGAAATTACCATTAAATTTCCATTGCACTAAAACGATAAGAAAGATTACCAAACGATACGTACAAAAAAGTAGTTCCTTAGCAGTGTATGTTGAAGTCAAAAATGCCATGGCAAAAATGAAGCTTTATTTCCCATGTCAAATAAAGTTAAATTCTCCATGACGATGAAGGTGAAGATGTCATCGCAAAAGTAAGAAATAAAGTTTGCCATGTACTTTGAAGTAAATTTGTCATGTCAATGAAAGCAAATTTGCCATGGAAAACGAAAAATGAAATTACCATGGCAAAAAATAGATAGGAAAATGTTGCCATGTATGTTGAAGTAAATTTGCCATGGCAATAAAGCTAATTTGGCATGTAGAATGAATGAAAAATTGCCAAGGCAAACAAAACGTAAAAATGCCATGTCAAAACAAAAGTAAGAATTGCCATGGAAAAAATAAAAAAGGAAAATTTTGCCATATATGTTAAAGTAAATTTTTCATGGCAATAAAGATAAATTTTCGATGGTGGTAAATGTAAAATTTCCATCTGAAAAGAAAAAGTAAAGTTTGTGAGGGCAAAAAGAAAATAAAACTTGTCGTGGCAATGAAAGTAAATTAACCATGATACAAAGAAGTAAAATTGCCATGTTCTCTAAAGATAAAAATGGTACGAAGATCAAATTATCATACATTTGTTGTGCGAATATTCCATTATATGCTAAATGTACTAGAACTTGTTAGTGGCTTATTAAAAAACATGAAAAAAAATCCATGATATGGATAAATAAATTTGACATGGTACTTGAATTATGCTTGTCATGGTTCATAAATTAAGTTTTGCCATGATACTTGAATTAAACTTGCCAAAGTACAAAAAATAAGTTTGTCCATGGTGCATGTAGTAAGTTTTCCATGTTAGAGAAAAAAAGAAATAACATACATTTGACTCATGTCAATGAATGCAAGTTTGCCATGGCAAACAAAAGTAAAAATTGCCCTAGCAAAAATAGAAAGGAAATTTTTACAATGTATGCTAAAATAATGTGCGATGGCAATAAAGGTAAATTTGCCATGTCAAGTGAATGAAAAATTGGCATGGCAAACAAAAACTAATAATGCCATGTCAATGAATACAAATTTACCTACCAAAAAAAAATTCTAAAAATTGCCAATGCAAACAATAAAAAGAACTTTTTTGCCATCTATGTTAAAGTAAATTTGCCATGGCAATGCAGGTAAATTTGCCATGGTAGTAAAGGTAAAATTGTCGTGGGAAAAGAAAAGTCAAATTTGCGCCTGCAAATAAATCTGAACTAGGAATTGAAAGTGAGGAAAAGAAGGAGATTGAAAATTTATTCAGGGTTCAAACTATGGGTTGTGGCGCCTGGGTTAGTCGCCATGCACCCGCCTGTCTGGAGGGTCGTCCATCCGGCTATGCGGAGTAAGGTTCAGTTGGTGCAAACGTCACACATATGAACACTTAAAGTCAGGTGCGTATTTATCATCTTGAGAACTGCAGTTGCGCCCTGATTCATCGGTACCCTGCGTTGCCTACCGGCTGATCTGGCGGCTGCGAGCTGTTGTCGTCATGTACCATGGAGTGTGGGAGATGTCTGGATGGCCAGGCAGAACTTATGGATTTGTTGTTGAGAGTTTGTTGATCATCAGATTTGGTAGTTACGAACAATGCCAACAAAATACTCCCTAGCTTGTGTTTATTATGAGAGAGTCATAATAATGATTGGATGATCAACATTACAACTATTACACATGTTGAATTGGTGTTAAAGGAGCAACCTTACACCGAATGACATGTAAAACAATACTTATACCAAACGGATAAGGAAGTACGAAAGGACCGCAAACTGAGATGATCAGACCAATTGGCCAAGCTCAGCAGCATGCAGTTTCAAATAATTCAATTAACTTTCAGGATGTAGTTTGGTCTCTACGCCAATTAGCGCAATAGGTCATCTAGTATATGAAAAGGAGCAATGAGGAGATAAAAGAGATCAAGCTGGAGGCACAAGAAGCAGTCCAGAGCACAAGACGGTGTCTGTTATCAGCACACTCGCTCGTACCGTCACTCATACCAGGCGCACACGGCACCGTGGCGTCCAACACTCTTAACTTTTATTAAAGGCCAACACAAGAATCGGATTAGAGCATCACCGAAACCTCCATCTTCGTCATTAGTAGCATCCAGAAACTCTAGCCGTCACCATTTCCGATCTCCATAGCCACTACCATCACCACCACCGCAACATTCATCCCCAAGCTACCCATACCTTGTAATCATGTATCGTGTCCAGCAACCATTGTAAGACATATTATCAATGAAGCATTCGTCTTGATGTGTTCTTCAATGATTTATTCTTGTGTTCGATCACCATGTGGGAGTAATTCAGTAAGGTCATGGGATATCCTTGCAACCCTATGGATTTGTTGAAGCAATCGATGGAATGATTTCACACTAACGTCTCATATGTGGGAAATAAAATTGCATCGTAGTTGTCTCTTATCTCTCGTGCGTTCTTCGATACCGCGGGTACCCAGGATCATGGAGTTCGAGCCACGAGGAGGGTAAGAGCAGAGAGACCGTGAAGCACTATTCTAAACACCAGTGACAAAAAGGTCTAGTAAGGTAGCGTGAATCCTATCTCCGCGGCTACAAGAGGTGTAGTCATTAAATGCCCAATGCTTTTGTCTAATTCTATCTTAATTATCAAGGCAACCCCACATGACGGATAGGGCCTTCAGTTGGACAACTGACTTTTGATGCATGGGGCTTTCCGGCCAAGATGTAATTTGGACACATCCCCACTTCCATATGTTGCAAGCATATCTTGCTGGGTGTCTTCGAGGGCACAAATTAATATCACAATGATCCCGTTTGCAAGTATATGGTTGTAGATCTAAGTCCTCATACTCGTGTCTATTTCTATTATAAGTGTTCTCTGTTGCAACTTGATTATGTTCCGACCAAAAAAATAGAATTTAATACTCCTACAAAAGCTTGTTAGAAACCCATGTCTTCAAGGTGCACGATCCTCTCATGGGTTCGATAACTCGGGGTCATCTATGGGGAAAAAGATGAGAATCCTTTTTGCTATCTATTTACCGGATCACTAAAGGGACTCATCAACTTCAACCTATTTGCCTTCACCAGTAAGATGCAATCTATGGACGACGGCTTTGACACAGATGGTATGGTTCTGATTGGTGGCTGTGTGATTTATAGCCCAGCGCAGGTAGTTGATGTGATCGCGGAAAGTGGTAGCCCCAACACATGATTGACTTCATTTTGGTGGGCTTCTCGAGTACCCGGTCTTGATTTTCAAGATGAAACCCTAGTTCTGCCCGCGTTTGTTATACCTGGCAATGATAATGTTTTTGCATCGTTACATTGTTGAAGGCATTGCACGGATATGCTTGGACATGTTCTTCATGGTGAAAGTGTAGAATTGGTGGATGGATTCGGCGACGGCAACACTTGAGTGTTGTTCCCTTCATGTACACGCTACTCTTGAAGAACCTTTCTCATTGTCCTGATGGTGTTAAGAGATGATTGGTGGAAATATGGTCATTGCAGTAGTTTGTCAGTCACTATTTTGAGCACTTCAATTTTTTCCTCGTTTCCCCCTTAGGCATAGTTTTGGAGTTTTTGTCTTGTATGACTTTGCTCTTTACCGACATGTTTATTTATGTGTGTGCATTGGTGTTGGTTGTGTCCATCTTAGTTATGCAGAGTCCGGATGCATGCCCATTGTGTTTGTATTCCCTTAATGCTTTATTTTATGTCAATAAAATCCACTATTTGTCGGAAAACATGACAAGCTCGAGGCGTTGTCGATGCTATTACATTGTTTCGGTCAACAATAGGGGAGATGATTTGGGGCACGCAGGTGCGGGGGCACCAAGACGCTCGCACGTGCTTTTTTCTTTGACTTTTAATTTTCAAACTTTCATACCTTTTGGATAGTAAGTCCAAATTAAATTATGTTTTCATATGCGTATTTTTTAGACGAGGGATTTCAAATAAGATCCATTTTGATTACGTTCTGAAGAATCTTGGTAATAGAACAAATGACCAATAAAATCATGACTTTAGTGCCCACGAGGCTACTACCAACAAAACAACACTTAAAGTTTCAACTCTGAAACTTGATACTCGCAACCGAGAAAATCAGAATTGTCAGACGAAAAATCGTAAGTTTCAACAATAAAAACTTAAAACTTATTGTGCCCTCATGTGGGACCCAACTACTTCATGAATCGTGAGGCAATCGAATGGGCGGGCAGGGATTGGTAGGTATGTTCCCCCGCACCCACGTGCCCCTGTGAATTTCCGTCAATAATGGTGTGTGTTGAGAGTGAGGATTTTGTGGTCCCACGCGAGCTTCGAGCTTGAAATTTTCCTAAAAACTATAGAAGTTTCAAAAGAATACACATTTACAAAGGGATATATACTTCATGTGTGTTAACTTATTGATATGACCGCATGTATTTTAACTAAGATGATAGCTGATGATAATAATAACGTCTACACCTAGTATTGAATATACTACAGACGTTTTCCAAGATGGAGATATACTAATGAAGATGGGTATTGTTCGGCTAAAGAATACTATGGAAAGAAATACAAATCCGGTCTGGTAAAAGGAAAACAAGCGCGTTCAGAACCAGCACGTGCATGTGATTGTTTTGATAATCTCAGTGGACATGCAACCTGGGACTCTAAATTTTATGGAGTAACGTATGCATGCAAGGTGTTAGGATATAATAAAAGAGAAAGTATATTTGCTGATTCGTTGGTATCCGTCAAGAAGATAACTGGCAGATATTTATTTCTCTTCCAGCCACACAAGGAACAAGCTCCTTGCCAAAGAAGTTGTGTACGTGCCCAACTATCCTTGAAAGAAGTTGGATGGGGTCCACCAGCAGTACGGGAGGCACTTTAAGATGGCGTTCAGATAGAGTCCATATTTATCTCAGCTAGTAGTTTGTTTCAGTCGGTTGTTGTTTTTAGGCAGGTAGTCTTTATTTCCAATTTGTTGTGTAGCCAGTGTGTTGGTCAAACAAAGTTTGCATCGGCTTGTTGTACTAGTATAAATATCTGAAAGTGCTAGTGATCGACTAGAGGGGGGGTGAATAGGCGATTTTTATGAAAGTCTTCAAAACATGGAAGTTTCGAAGAAAACGATAGAAATAAACCTATTACCATGCAGCGGAAGGTAGACTACACTAGGCAAACCTTAGTCAAGTATTCAATGAAGTGAAAACATAATGACTAATAACAGCTAGGCAGTAAGATCAGGTAGGAAGATATTGTGAAGCCGAACAGAACAGGTAGTCACTCAGTGAAGAAAAAAGATAATGCAATCATACAATGACTTCACAAGGACCAACAGTAAGCAAAGGGAAGGGAAGGATGAAACCAGTGACTCGTTGAAGACAATGATTTGTTGGACCAGTTCCAGTTGCTGTGACAACTGTACGTCTGGTTGGGGAGGCTGAGATTCAACTCAGAAGTCCTCGTCTTCACCTTATTCCCCTTGAGCTAAGGACACCCAGTCCTCGCCCAATCACTCTGGTAAGTCTTCAAGGTAGACTCCCAAACCTTCACAGACTTCGTTCACCGGC
>NW_024115643.1:0-17934 GCF_003073215.2 Triticum urartu
CCGCCCCGTCCGGTCCCAGGGACTGCCTCGCTCCTTCCCGCTTGTCTCCGTGACATAGCCCGGGGCTGTCGCTCTTCCTCAATCCCCTGCTCGGCTGCTCCCCGCTGCTCAAGACTGTGGATTGCCTGTCTGGCACTGTTGCTCTAGCCAGGCGACGCCGCCGCTCTAGTCCGGCCATTGCCTGAATCCGGATTCCCCGTCTCCGCGCCGCCACTCTACTCCGGCCACTCCCCGACTCCGGACTACAATTTAATTGATGTATAGCCCATGTCTGTGTATGATATGAAGAAAGTTTAACTGAACCTTGAGCCAACTATTCAGTCATCGTTCCTGCCTAATTGTATATGTATTATCGATTTGAAACTGAAGCTTTTTTATGTCAATTCATTTCATACTTCAGAAAATAGAAGATAAGATATTTCTCAAGCCTATAGGGATCTCAGAGGGCTTCTACCTCCTCATAGAGGTAAGTTTTTAGATTTTAATTATTCATTATTATTTCACTATGTTTATGCCTTTTCTTATGAAATTACATGTTTGATGTCTTGAAGGTGTTGCTTCTTCTTCTGCCGCAGATCATGTTATGGGAGGCAGGAATGAAATAAACAACTGATTTGGTACTCTTATATCCCTGTATTATTTCTGGTTTTATCATGTTTTATCTCTTCTATTGGATTGTTAAGCACCAAGATTAAATTTTAGAATTATTGAACAACTGAATTTATTTTGTTTGGTATTGCATATTATCTTTTTTTAAATGTCATGATGTGTTCTTGGGTAGTTATAAGTGCCAAAGTTTTCCTTTGTTGCCGAAAAAATTAGGCCCGGGTTTCGCTTCAATCCTGGCTCCGCCACTGGCTGGATGCGTCATATGTTATCAAGTTGCACAATGGATCATGTAGAGCTTAAGATGTACAGCATATGTTTGTATTAATTTCAGTTTTATACAAATAAAAAAAAAGTTGGATAAGTAAAAATAACTCTGGTGTGAAACGATGAAGCAAACAGCTAAGAAACAAAACTGGCCAAACATCTTGGTCATATAGCTGTGAAATCGCAAGCAGCTGAGCCGAGATCGATGAACGTCAATGTCGTCTTCATCTCAAGATATCAGGTACGTGCAAATCATGGTTTCTTTAGTTTTTGTATATCTTGCGGTGAGCTAGAAGAAAACAACAAAATACATCAGAACTGTTAGAGAAGAGAAGAAGATTCTTGGTGGTTGCTGTTGTGAAGGCATGAATGGTGTTGTCACCTTTTCCATTCTCTTCTACAAAAGTTCACGGATCATAGAGTAGAGCATGTAGTACTATAATACTTTTCATATGGTATTCTCAACAATAAAAAAATGATACTATGTGAGAGAGTAAGTGTATGACTATGATAAATCAAACTGGGATGAAACTTCAGTTAATTGCTTAAAGATCGCTGAACTTCTCTAGAGGAGCTAGCGAGCACAAGCTTGAATTTTTAATGTTTTCTATTGTTCACGTCATTTGGTTGATGGAAATCAAAAGGTAGAGATTAAAGAAATACTGCGAGTCACAGGAAAGGAAATTAGAAGAAAGAGAAACAGGAGATGCATTTTGTTTCAGGTAAATAAGTTCTCGATACATCCAACCCACTAAAACTACAAGGGCACAAAGACATACAGCAAAGACATCTGTGACAGCTTAACAAAAAGGGAGTCTGGAACCAACTACCAGCAGTTGCTTAAAAGAACCCACCAACAAAGAAGTCCTTAATCTTCATTTTACAACGCAACGTAGGTTAATTAGCTTGTGCAGTACAGTAGTAGATATGTACAATCATCAGGTGATTGGCCATCCTTGTTTTTCAGGTGGATTTGAGCCTGTCCAGCTGGTGTTTGACCTGTAGATTAACCCTGAACGGCATCAGAAAACACATATCTTCCATGCAATGCAATGACTGATTAATTAAGAAATGTGCATGTGGATGGGGAACACTGACCAAAATGGCATTGATCTCTTCTAGCAGAGGCTGTACAATGGAGACCAAGATCATGACATCTCCTCCAAAATCCTCATGATCCTGGCAGTTCCCCATCAGCAGCTGAATAAAGATCTCTCTTTCTGGAATGAGACCCAATGCTACCTGACAATTTGCAACTATGCTCAACAGATTAGGTCACTGGAAACAACTCAAACCAACCGATGACTGCAACTTGATGAGCTAGATTTGCCGCGTGAACAATCTTCAAATTATTGCTAGTAGCTTGTATAGTCATGTAAAATAATACGCAATTATGTAGAAGCCATGATCATGAAAGCAGTATGTCAACTGATCATACCCTGTAAGCAGCTGATGAGATCCATCCGTGGAATGGCTTCAGGGTGCTCTTGTATGCTTCTTCCACCATCTCTTTCAGGCTTGACTCTGGGTTCTTCATTAATCTCTCCAGCAAATGTACTGAGAAATTCATTGACCTAAACCCAACGCGTTTTGCGACACTTAAGAACTAGGGTTTTGAAACAAAATTGACATATATGGTATAGAAGAACATATGCTATATGAGCAGAAAGTCCATGTACAATTAAGTTACCTAGCCAGCCAGATAATAGCCCTGGTGCAACTGTTGGTCTTCTTTGAGGTCCCTTCCTCCACTTCCTCTATCAGAATTGCCGTCAAAGTTGAATATTTCGAAGAGTCTCTTGCATGGAGATCTTGTAGTCTCTGCAAAAGATAGATAATTGTAATAATCGTAACTAAAACAAGGATTTGGCATGCTCAGTTGCTTAGTGATGTGAACAAATGCAATGCAGAATGCAGGGCAACATGGGAATAAGATGATTTCATACAAAGAGCAATTACCTGAACATTTTGCTGGATGTCTTGCCTGAGGACTAGTAACGTTGGCCCAATCTCATCTTTGAAAAAACAAAGCGTTTATTATTTCAACATTAAATTTACAGATATGATAAGCGAGGGTTTGAAACAGAGTAGCCCTGAAGAAATGTAAGTTCATTTCTACAATTTCCAGTTTCAGTTTCATATCAGTCTAGATGGTGGGCATTTTCATTCCCATGCTTCATGAGAGAGAATATTCCACGATTCGTCCCAACGCAAAGGAAAAAACATCGACAAGTGCTTAAAAAGGGTGTTTTTTCTCTCTAGAACAACAGAACAGTTCAATCTTCATGAACTTCCATTCTTACTGAACAAAAGAGTAAAATAAATAGCATGATATAATTTGCATCTGAAATAGTATTGAGTAAGTAACCAACCAAGGACATGCAGGAGCTGCTTGGAGACACAGAGGAGATCCATGGTGGATGACCTAATTTGCTGCTGCTGCTCCTGTTCTTCTCCATCTCCTGGGCTGAGCAAGCAGAGCTCCTCCATGGCCACCCTCAGGTCAGACTTGCCCCTCTCCATCTTCTCCCGTTCTATCTCTGTCTCCATCTCTCCTAGATAGTGTACTACCTTAGGTTGGCATCTGCCTCAATCCCCTAGTTATATACACACAAATTCAACCTCATTTGCTGCCATTTCTTGGGACAAATGATGGGGTCAACTTCTGGATGCCATTTTTAAATCTAACAATTGTTATGTCCTGGAGCTGTTCTCCACAACCCTCTATGTGAAGTCAGAGCAGGAAATGGTGTATTATTAGGAGTAAAATAGGAGGTGTGGGCTCTGTCTCCTAGCTTAGGATAGTTTAATTTACTGGATGCAGTTGTCATGGACTTGTTTAACAGTTAACCATTTCGCCTTGTACTTCTTGCAGTGTACTTAAACCATTGGCCATTAAGCTACACGCCACTCCAGCTTGTAAAAATAAACATTTTTTTCTTTTTATTTTAGCGGAAATTCGTATGCTAGTAATTCGCGCTTATGTAAATAGCAACTTGTGTTCTTTTAACTTGAGACCATTACAAGGCATGCATAAGGAAAAAGTTTGAAAAGGATGGAAAACGAACTATTCTGCGGCTGCTCCCTGAGAAATCATCTGACTAGAAAGAACCCATTTCGACGTGAAAAAATGTGCATAAAAAATTATACAAGGAGATAAAAACCTTGAGTGCGTGCATCTTCTTATGCATACGCCAGTGCTTAAACCTTTTTGCAGCTGTATCTTCTTGATACGACAATGAATATTACTAAGAGGTGTTCATTTCTCCTGCTCAATTTGTTACTGTCATTGGTAGTACTCACCCCTTGTGAGTGACGTGGCATCCTCGAAAAGGTAGAAGAATAAGAATCAGAATGGCATATTATTAGAGAGATTACTTGTGTTCTGCTTTATATATGATCATCATGCATGTCATCATCTAGTTTGAAAAGAAAATCAGCATGTCACATCATCGATGAACCCGTGCATCTTCCAAGGCCATTGGCTGGTTTAGGAATCAAACCACCTATTAGCAGGGCTTAATTAACTTGGATGCTGACAAAAAACCTAGCAATGGGAGTATGATCATTAGCCATTTCAATCAGTGGTCTAGCTAATATATTGATGCTGATGAACCCTAGCTAGTCCATCACCATCGACCTCTGCTCTAATCATGTTTCATGCTTCCACGCATGAACATGCACGAATTGCATGCGCTCTGCTAGCTCAACCATATTCAACTGTTCCTCCAGTAAACAGTGAGATGTAGGCAACAAACTGATTACCTGAAGGTAATTAAACTAGCTATCAGCTGAACCTAGCTCCTAGGCTCCTAGCTACAGAATCTGTCTCGGGTTTGGTCTGGGCGTTTGAAATCAGAAAAAAGGAAAAAGATAAATAACGGAACCGATTAGAAGTAACTATCTATGCAGAGATGATCAGCAATTGTATAACATTGACGTCATATATCTATTCAGAGAGGACCACTGCACTGCAGGATCCAGCTGAACCCAAAGATTAACTATTATGCTAATTAATTTTAATCTTATATACGTGTGGCAAGGCACCGGCCAGCGTATGAGCGCGCTTTGCTTAACGAGATGGATAGACTTGGATTCATATGATATATGATGCCATGTACCTTACATTGACCAATGATGATAAGATCGATCGTCACTAGTTAATCAAGAGAGTTTTGTGACTGCACGATCGATCGATCGACTTGTAGTTATGCAGAACAGGACCATTGCACTGCAGGATCCAGCTGAACACAAAGATTATTGACGTATACATTTCGCCAATGAGAGGTACGTACCTATCGTACATTGCCTTGCATGGTTTTATAGAATCTTAGGCCGACCAACCATGTTAGTAGTGCTAGATACTCAGGCTGCCTGTAGCGGAGAATTTTATAAATATCATTCATATAATACTAGCGTATAATACTACATCCGTAATGCATAATATCATATATTAAGGCAACTCTAACCAATTCCCTAAAAGTTAGTGGAGTATCCGGCTGAGTAAAGTTAGTGGAGGAAAATTATCCTCGTCTATAGGTGACCTCCTCTAGCCGATCCCCTAAACTTAGTGGAGAGTAAAAAATGTAGTATTTTTTTGCTTTGTTTTAGGCAGCCGCATGAACTTCAAACACTTCACAGTATACATCATTGAAACATTGAAATTCAAACATGCATAATAAAACTGTCATAAGATATAGTTTCATCATTGTGATTTTCAAATAAAACATGCATAGTTCACCCAAAAGGCATCACTTCAAACACAATGTTTGATCCAAAATCATCACAAACATAGCATGTATATGTTATGGTCGAGCTACTCAATGACATGCACCACCACCCCCTCGGCCACCACCACTCAAACGAGGTCCTCGGAGAAGAAAACACCACCACCATCTTCTCAGCCATCATCACCACCACCATTCTCTCGGGCACCATCACCACCACCACCCCCTCGGCCACCATCACCACCACTACCACCACCATTCCTAAGAGATGCTTCCACTTGGGTTAAGATCTCCCCATGAGTGAGCTCACAATAATTTCTTGATGAGCCAAACTACGACTCCATTTGGCATCATTCGGAGGCGGCCCAAGACATGGAGCAAGAGGAGGTGGATGCAAGATCTCCCCACGAGTGAGCTCACAATAATTTCTTGATGAGCCCAACTACGACTCCATTTGGCATCATTCGGAGGCGGCCCAAGACATGGAGCAAGAGGAGGTGGATGATGATGAAGAGGAGGCCGAGGAAGGGGAGGAGACCGGGGAGGTGGTGGCCAGTGATGGACCAAAAATTAGCCTCCAAATTGTTGGTGGTCGTGTTCATCTCCGCACTATGACAACGAAACAAAGAAACTACATCACCACCGGCTACCAACAATTACCTATTGGTCGAAATGTTGAAGATGGTTTTTTACCTTGTATGCATTTCATCAAGCACTTGGCAGCCACGAGCTTTCTTGCCGACGCCGGACGCGCCGGAGCTGTGCCAGTGGGTGTCACTGGAGACACGACAAGTGTTGTCGGCCGTGGATGGGATGCCGGAGTTGACTTTTTCTTCTTCCTCCTCGCCTCCTCCTCGGCTAGGGCGGATGACGCCGTCATCGGCTTTCAAGCTCTTTGGCACCGTCGGGAGCGGTGGGCCATCACTGGAGAGGCACTCGCCACCACAACGGCCTTTGCAGTAGTTGGAGCCGGAGCTTGAACCCGCTGGACTTTTTCTTATCCCCAAGCTCTTCTTCGGTGAGGGGGTGGTTTCCGGCGGCGACAAGCCGACGGAGGTGGCCGGCGGGGGGGCGGGACAGTCCTGGCTCTCCATTTCGGTCATTGGGTTGGTCATTGGCGGCGGCTGCGGAGGGGGTGACAGCTGCGATGGGATAGTCCCAGCAGGAGTTTTGCTCAGCTGGTCCACCACAACGGCCTTTGCCATAGTTGGAGCCGGAGCTTGAACCCGCTGGACTTTTTCTTATCCCCAAGCTCTTCTTTGGTGAGGGGGTGGTTTCCGGCGGCGACAAGCCGACGGAGGTGGCCGGCGGGGTGGCGGAACAGTATGGGACTAGCAGGGGCCCTGGCCCCCGTAACAACACTGCATTAGGCCTAATATGCATGTGAATAGATGATTATTAGCAGCTAAAATTGTGTAATTTAGTGGGCTAGCCCTCCCCAACAAGGATTGAGAATACCCCCCCCCACTCATTTTTCCTAGCTCCGCCACTGTATATTAGGCCAACTCTAATCGCTCCCCTAAAAGCCTCTAAAAGACCAACAAGGATTGAGAATACCCCCCCCCACTCATTTTTCCTAGCTCCGCCACTGTATATTAGGCCAACTCTAGTCGATCCCCTAAAAGGCTATAGAGGAGTAGAAGTAAAATTTTGATTTTACTCCTCTAACCGATCTCACTCATCCTCCTATCCAGGAGTAAATATACTCGACCTATAGGCGATGGAGTAAAAATCTAGTGTCTCTTCTTGCTCTCCTCGCTCACTTCCGACCCCAAATCCTCTCAGCTGCCGAAGCGCCTCACCCCCCGATCATCGGCGCGCCTCCCCAATCAGTGGCATGCCCCATAGTTGTCTTCCCAACATGCGACACACCCCACAGCCGCCCGCCATGGTTGTCTGAAAGCACATTTGCTTCCTTCGTGGTTTTGGTAATTCATGTGAACATACATATTGTTGGACTAACAACTTTATCTAGTATATTTCATATAAGTTCAACAGTGGCATGGCAAGGACATGAGGATGTGGACCCCTTCAAAATGGTAAGGACAAGAATTGGCAAAGCTTCAGGACAACATCTTTTGTTAAGTGGCTCAAGATCACATTGAGTACTATAGGAAAGCCAATACTATTAAAAGGGCATGAGGTACTGATGATGAGTTTGTTGCTCAAGTGCTTAGAGATATTGCTCCAAAACCCTCAACCACATTCTCCATATCACATCCGTCCAAACCCTAAAGTATCATCTCGGTCCCACTGAAATTCTCTATCCCGGACTCACCAAGTTGATCATATACACTGCCAGAGCCAAACCCTAACTTTTCAGTTCTACTGATATGGATCTATGTCTCACCGAGATGGCATGACCAAGTTTTTATGATGAAATTGCTTCACTTTGGAATTACCGAGTTGAAACGATCAAAACTACCGAAATGAGGTTTTGCCCTAGCCATTGCACTTTGGTCGGTCCGAAGAGTTTTGATCGGTCTCACCGAGATGTCCAACGTTCGAATCTTTTACACTAGTCGGTCTCACCGAGAATTTGCTCCGGTGTCACCTAGTTGGGTCAAGTTTGTAACGGTTGGATCTTTGGGTGAATCCTATATATACCCCTCCACCCCCACTTACTCTCTAAGAGAGCCATCAGAACGAAACACAACTTCCACCATTCATTTGTTGGAAATATGCCCTAGAGGCAATAGTAAAATGGTTATTATCATATTTCCTGTTGATGATAAATGTTTTATTGTTCCTATTACAAAAATAAATATCTACTATTATTACTACACTTGTATCACCGTATCTTCGCCGAACTAGTGCACCTATACAATTTACCATTGTATTTGGTGTGTCGGGGACACAAGAGACTCTTTGTTATTTGGTTGCAGTGTTGTTTAAGAGAGACCATCTTCGTTCTACGCCTCCCATGGATTGATAAACCTTAGATCATCCATTTGAGGGAAATTTTCTATTGACCTACAAAACTCTGCGCTTGGAGGCCCAACACGAGTCTACAAGAACAAGTTGTGTAGTAGATATCACACGCCATTATCAACGTACTCAATAAACGAGAGAACACACAACGAGCGGCTGACACCAGGACTCAGCAGATCACGCAGTTGTTCTTTAGTTTTAGAGACGGAGCATGTATCAATGGGGTTGTGCGGGGATGTGGCCCGTCTAGTCCAGGCTTTTATTTTATGTTTACCACATGATGAGTCAAGTTGCCGTTTTTTTCTTTCTGAAAATGGCTAGCCCAGTTCTATTTATTTTAAAGAATACCCAACGGAGGCCTACTTGCTTTTCTCAGCCCTGTTGTGGTGCAAATATTTCAAGAAGAGAGGGGTGTATTCGCTTGCCCAGAAAATGTTCTATAAGTACTAAGAAATGGGCTGTAAACTTTTTAAAAAAAGAGCAAACCGACAATTAGTTTCAATAATCGTTTTTTAGGATTTCCAAATTTCAAATTTGATTGTTTTCTTGCGGGGAAAAATATGTTGGATTTTAAATTGATACAAATTTATTTATTACATTAGTTTGAATGTTACTCAAAATTTTTGGATTAAAAACAGTTTGGACCGCACCGAAATATGCAAAATTTCGTTAATTTTTTTAACCATGGCCAGAATATGGGTTGTAATGCTAACAAAAAGAATTTGTGCTTCAACAAAATCCTTAAGAAATAGCAAATGAGCTGTAAATTTATTAGAAATAATGGCAGATGGGTTTTATGTTGTTTTGAGGCTAACTTGTGGCCTACTAGGTTGACGCGTACGCTTGGCCGTGCCAACTTAGTCAACACACGAGAGCAGCGACTGTTGGATGTCCATCCAACGGCCGTCATGCTTCTTCAATCTCTGATCTTTCTGCTCCAGCCGCCCAAACCAACGCCGATGGGACTGCTTGCTCCGGCCTTCCGTGGCCGGCTGTGCTGCATGCAGGCCTCACCACCCCACCCTACTCCCACGCTGGCCTGGCCATCCTTGTACTCACCCAGACCTCCAGTTATTCTCCAGCAACAGTAGCCGAACCAGTAAAACCCTCGTACTCCCCTCCACGCGGGAAACAATTGTCGAGTCTTCACCGGCTCTGGGTCATTCCTTTCCTAGGCCTCGTCGTCGTCCACCGCCTTTATGCTCTCGACGCGGCATGGTCAACATGGTCAACGAATGACTTTCATTGGAAGAGTACTGTACGTGGAGAGGCTGGCAGCTGGGTCTACGGCCGCAGCAAGGAAGTGCCTACTTATTACGCGCAAAATAATGATTCCTCCACCTGACAGCGGGGACCCATCGGAAGGGCCTCTGTATTTTACAAAAAAATGTTTCCCCCTGACAGCTGTGACCTACCAGCTACATCTTAGCACGCAAGGAAGTGCGTCCATATTACGGACAAAAAATGATTCTTCCCCCGACAGCTTGGACCCACCAGCTATATCTTCGCACACAAGAAAGTGCCTACTTATCCTCCCTGACAGCTGGGACCCACCCGGTCGAACGTACGTAGGGTTGTCTATCTGGTCTCGAATGTGTACGTACATACTGGTCGATCGGTCTCTCTGCAGCGATGAACCGTTACCGAGTACGGAGCGGCACGTGTCATAGTAGAGCCGCCGATGTAGCATGTCACGTGGTCCCATCTATATCGTGTACACGTACGTATAGCCATGCTGCAAGAAAGTAAATACGGCTACGTACGTACATACGGGCGGGGTCTCGAACGCGTACAGTGATGGCATCCTGTTCATCAGTAGCCAACCGGCTAGGTCGGAACAGAGTCGTCTTCATCGGGAAGCAACCGACTGGGTCGCAATACGTCCTATTCATCAGGAGCCAACCGGCTTGGATGGAATAGCCGAAACGAGTTCTGGCGTACCGCAGAACGGAGAAAACGGCCTTCTATTCAACCGTGTATGGTCGAAACGAGGTCATGTTCATCGGGAAGGGTCTGGGATACCGCAAAATGGAGGAAATGGACTTCTGTTCGAGTGCCTACGGTCAAAACGGGGTCCTGTTGATCGGGAAGGTGTGGCGTACCGCAGGAAACGGACTTCTGTTTGAGCGCCTACAGTCGAAACGGAGTCCTGTTCATCCATCGTCTACTGCCTCACTCCAATATCCATGGGCTACTGTTCATCCACCGTTGACTTCCTCGAGCCTCCACCAACTACTATTCATCGATGGGCTACTATTCATCCAGCCTCCACTGACTACTATTCATCCAGCCTCCACGGGGTCCTGTTCATCCACCCCAATCAGCTGGGGTGCGGCGGCCTCCTCAGGGTCATGTTCATCCAGCGGCAACCGCCTACTACAACAATGGGGTCCTGTTCATCCAACCCCCACCGGGAACTGTTCATCCACAGCCAACCAACCGACTCGGCTCACCATGTCTCGACTCGTTCCATGTATCACGCACGTGGCAGCAATGGGCACTGTTCATCCAGAGGCAACCCAACCAGCTAGCTAGCTACGTCTCGTACAGGGGTTCGATCGGCTTCAGTAAGCAGCGGCAATGATCGATCGGGTTCAGTTAGCAGCGAAGGAGTCGGTCGAGTTCAGTTAGCAGCGAAGGGATCGATCGATCGGCTTTAGTACGTAGTACTAGCAATGTGCGATCACTCGGGTTCAGTAAGTGAACGCCACTCTCGCTCGGGTTCAGTTATAGCGACACGGCTCGCACCCCGCACGCGTGTGAGAGAGGAACGCGCAAACCACACTGCATCACTCGGCCCCGACCACCCACCGTAACCGGGAACTCCACGAAATTTCCTCGTCCTCACTTCTACCATGATTTTTTATGTCATGGACGGCCCAAAGAATGTCATGCGGGTGCGTCCCCGACCCGCCCAAGACGAAAAGCCCATTTTATGTCATGATTTTTTGTCATAGAAGTAGGAGCCCACCACATCTATGATGATACGTGTTTATGTCATAATTATCGCCATGGAAGTGTCATAACCATGACAGAAAAAATTCGTTCGGCCCATAATGTCACAGATGTGTCTTTTTTTGTAGTGATAAGATTGAGCTTTCATTGTGTCAACCCACTTCTAAGCCTTCCCCACGGCCTTTTGATATGGAAGAATTCAATAGTTATCTCATGTGGTTTCGTTCCATTGCACGTACTCAACTTAACGCACCCACATTTCAACCAGGGGACATATTACATGAACCCAACCCAGGTTTTGATCAGATGACCAATTTGGAGTACAACAGGCTTGTTAGAGATTGTAGATGGGATGAATCAGCGCCACCTGTCCACTTTGTGGTAAGTTACCGTTATCTCTACATACTTGCCTACATTGTGCCAAAATGATTTGTCCTATTGTGTGCAATAGCAACATGAGCTCTTGAAGCATGTCAACGAAGCCGGCAGGGCACTCAAATACCCTCCAGGTGAAGAGTCGTACAACAAGCTTAAAGCTTTTGTTGAGGTATGACGTTTGATAATTTGCTTTCCATACACATTTTTGAGGTATATCTGCTAACTTCATGATATGTCAATTTCATAGCGAAGCATGTCTTGGGTACGTGGCATGGGTGCTCTACTAGGCTGCTGCTCCACTAATGTCGTCGTCCCTACTACATCGAGGTCAAGATCATCACCAAGCGGCACACAACACCCAGCCGACGACTTGGTTGATGGAGAGGGGGAGGAGAGGATGAACAGATGCATGATGAGATTAACACCTCGCAGATGCCCGATGCACCTCATCCTAGTCAATGGTGTGGAAAGTATACTCCGGGCAAATATGCAAGGAAGGCAGTAAGGACCCGATGGTCGAGGCCACTTCATAGGAGGAGGAGGAGGAAGAGGAGGTGCCACAACTATAGAGGAGAAGGCGCTTAGTGAAGGGGAAGGATGTTGCACCAGCTAAGAGGGGGAAAGGAAGGAAATGATGCATTTGTCGTGAACTTGATGTATGTCAAGGACTTGTAGTATTTATCGAAAACTTGATGTCGTGAACTTATGTTTGTCAAGACTTATTTGTCGAAAACTTGATGTCGTGAACTTATGTTTGTCAAGACTTCTTTGTTGTCAATTTTATGTGTGTCAAGACTTGTAGCATTCTCATGATCATTTAAAGCAAAATAGAGCCAGCACAGCGCCCCAGCCTAGGGCGCCATGCCTATTGATAGAACGATGCCCCAGCCTAGGGCGCCATGGTCATTGATAGTACGGCACCCCAGCCCATGCCTCAATGCGCATTGACAGCATGACGCCCCAGCCCAGGGCGCCATGCGTTTTGAAAATGACTAAGTCCAAAACCATTTGAGGTTCTGATGTTGGGGGCGCCATGTATTTTTTTGGGTGCCATATGATACATCCATTTTGCATCATGTTTTCCTACTGTTATTTATATTGTTCTTATGCACAATAATGCTTTTTGGAGTAATTCTAATGCCTTTTCTCTCATAATATGAAAGGTTCACACAAGGAGGGAGAATACCGGCAGCTGGAATTCTGGACCTGAAAAAGCTACATCAGGCCACCTATTCTGCACAACTCCAAATGAGCTGAAACTTCACGGAGATTTTTATGGAATATATAAGAACCATTGGAGCAAATAACTACCAGAGAAGGCCCACCAGGTGGGCACAACCCACCTGGGCGCGCCAGGGAGCCCAGGCGCGCCCTGGTGGGTTGTGCCCTCCTCGGCCCACCTCCGGTGCCCCTCTTCTGGTATATAAGTCATTTTGACCTAGAAAAAATAAGGGGAGGACTTTCGGGACGAAGCATCGCCATCTCGAGGCGGAACTTGGGTAGGAGCACTTTTGCCCTCCGCCGGGGGACTTCCCTCCCGGAGGGGGAAATCATCGTCATCATCATCATCATCACCAAAAACTCTCCCATCTTGGGGAGGGCAATCTCCATCAACATATTCAACAACACCATCTCCTCTCAAACCCTAGTTCATCTCTTGTGTTCAATCTTTGTACCGGAACCTTAGATTGGTGCTTGTGGGTGACTAGTAGTGTTGATTACATCTTGTAGTTGATTACTATATGGTTTATTTGGTGGAAGATTATATGTTCAAATCCATTATGCTATTTAATACCCCTCTGATCTTGAGCATGATTATCATTTGTGAGTAGTTACATTTGTTCTTGAGGTCACGGGAGAAATCTTGTTGCAAGTAATCATGTGAACTTGATATGTGTTCGATATTTTGATGGTATGTATGTTGTGATTCCCTTAGTGGTGTCATGTGAAGGTCGACTACATGGCACTTCACCTTATTAGGGCTTAAGGGAATGCATTGTGGAGTAGTTATTAGATGATGGGTTGCAAGAGCGACAGAAGCTTAAACCCTAGTTTATGCGCTACTTCATAAGGGACTGATTTGGATCCAAAAGTTTAATGCTATGGTTAGATTTTATCTTAATACTTTTCTCGTAGTTGCAGATGCTTGCGAGGGGGCTAATCATAAGTAGGAGGTTTGTTCAAGTAAGAACAACACCTAAGCACCAGTCCACCCACATATCAAATTATCGAAGTAGCGAACATAAATCAAACCAACATGATGAAAGTGACTAGATAAAATTCCCGTATACCCTCAAGAACGTTTTGCTTATCATGAGAGACCGTTTTGGCCTGTCCTTTGCCACAAAAGGATTGGGCTACCTTGCTGCACTTTTTTTATCGTTACCGTTACTTGCTCGTTACAAATTATCTTGCTATCAAAATACTCGTTACTTATAATTTCAGTGCTTGTAGAGAATACCTTGCTGAAAACTACTTGTCATTTCCTTCTGCTCCTCGTTGGGTTCGACACTCTTACTTATCGAAAGGACTATGATTGATCCCCTATACTTGTGGGTCATCACCATATAGGACGCCCTAGCCCACTCCGCCAGACATACTAACATGGCGCCTTAGCCTAGGGCGCCATGGTCTTCACTTTTCTGGTTTTTTAACTTATATGGTTTTTGTTTTTTGCACTAGCTTTGGCATACATGTTCAACAATAATATATTATCATAACTTCATGACATACATTAGTTCAACACATACAGAAGTTCAACACACAAAAGGTTCGACTTACATAAGTTCGACACACAAAAGGTTCACGACTTACATAATTTCGATGCACAAAAGGTTCATGACTTACATACATTCGACACATACATAAGAATCACGCCCCAAGCCAATAAGTAAAGCCTCGACCACCACCATCACCACGTCCACGTCCACGAGCTCCACCGTCACCACGGTCAAGTCCTCGAGCACCATGTCACCACGACCACGTCCTCGATCTCCACCATCACCACGGCCACGTCCTCGAGCTCCACCCTCACCACGACCACATCCTTGAGCTCCACCATCACTGTGGCCGACACCACCATCACCATCTCGTTTTGATCTCTTTCTTTTGATACAACCTCTATTATTGTGCCCCTCGTTGTTACATTTACCGCAATGGTTGATATCACGAGGGTCCACGAAATGTTGTCTCCCCCATTCCTTACAGAATCCACCACCCCAATCATCCATATCACCCAACAAACGCTTTGTCTTCTGTCTTCCACGTGTCACCACCTTCATTTCCAGATTGGGGTATAGTGGGGGTCCATGATATTCCGACCATTTAGATTGGCCTATATAGGAATGAAATCTCGCAGCCCATGTATTTTTGACCGCATCGATCGAATACTCTTCCAATCTTCCATTGTTGGTCATATTGACACTCAAATTTCTAGTGCGGGATGCAGCCATCAAGTGAGAGCACGGGAGATGATATAACGTAGCCCTCTCGCATGAGCACACACCCATCTTAAGATAAACCTTGAAGGAGCCACCTCCATATGGCATGCTATCATGCGACATTCCACCATGCTCATCAACTTGGTAAATCAATTCTGTGTTATCAAAGGACTGGATTTCGTGTGAATCCTCCTTCCTTGCTTGGTATTCCATCCAATCGTAGACCTTTGGTTGATACCTGTACATCTTTTTGGCCTTGTTTTTCCCAGATATCAACTTAGCCATTTCCTCACTTTACTTTTGAAAATAGGCATTCAACTTATGGAATGTATAATCCTCGATTGTTGTCACCGGCAATGCATGATACGTCTCCAACGTATCTATAATTTATGAAGTATTCATGCCATTATATTATCATTCTTGGATGTTTTACAATCATTTTATAGCAACTTTATATCATTTTTTGGGACTAACCTATTGACCCAGCGCCTAGTGCCAGTTGCTATTTTTTGATTGTTTTTTACATCGTAGGAAATCAATATCAAATGGAGTCCAAACACCGCGAAACTTTTTAGAGATTTTTCTTGGACCAGAACACCCAGGATGGGCCAGAGTAGCACCTGGGGGTGCCCCGAGGGGGAAACAACCCACCAGGACGCGCCTGGGGGCCCAGGCGCGCCCAGGTGGGTTGTGCCCACCTCGGTAGCCTCCCGCACCCCCTCTTTACCCTATAAATTTACAAATATTCCAAAAACCCTCGGGGTTAACCTAGATCAGAAGTTCCGCCACTGCAAGGCTCTGTAGCCATCGGAAACCAATGTAGACCCTTTTCGAAACCCTACCGGAGTGGGGAATCATCACCGGTGGCCATCTTCATCATCTCGGCGGCCACCACGATGAGGAGGGAGTAGTCCACCCTCGGAGCTGAGGGTTTGTACCAGCAGCTATGTGTTTAATCTCTCTCTCTCTCTCTTGTGTTCTTGAGATGTCACAATCTTGATGTATCACGGGCTTTGTTAATATAGTCGGATCATATGGTGTTTTCCCCTCTCTATCTTGTTGTGATGAATTGAGTTTTCCCTTTGAGATTTCATTGTTATCGGATTGAATACTTTTATGGATTTGAGAACACTTAATATATGTCTTGCAATTGAATACCCGTGGTGACAATGGGGTATCGTATTGATTCACTTGATATATGTTTTGACACTCAACTCGCGGATTCCCGAGGTGACATTGGGGTAATCTATGCATAGGGGTTGATGCACGTTCTTGTCTTTGTTTCTCCGATAGAAATCTTGGAGCTCCCTTTGAAGTTCTTTGTGTTGTATTGAGTACTATGAATATGAATTTGCTTTGGTGTTATTTTAGTATGAACTCTAGGATAGATCGAACGGTAAGAATAGCTTTGTGTTATTTTAGTACAAACTCTTGAATAGATCGAACGAAAAGAATAGATTTGAGGTGGTTTCGTACCCTACAAGAAATTTATTATTATGTTCTCCGCTAGATAGGAACTTTGGAGTGATTTTTATCGCACTTTGAGGGGTGGTTATATGATCCAATTATATTAGCATTGTTGAGAGGTTGCACTAGTGAAAGTACGGACCCTAGGACTCACTTTTAAGCATTGCAATACCATTTTGTGCCCGTTTACTATTTGCTACCTTGCTGTTTTTATTTATTCATATTATAAAAATATATTTCTACCATCCCTATTACACTTTTATCACCATCTCTTCGCCGAACTAGTGCACCTATACAATTTGCCATTGTATTGGGTGTGTTGGGGACACAAGAGATTTCTTCTATTTGGTTGCAGGGTCTTTTGAGAGAGACCATCTTCATCCTACACATCTCACGGGTTGATAAACCTTAGGGCATCCACTTGAGGGAAAATTGCTATTGTCCTACAAAACTCTGCGCTTGGAGGCCCAACACGTGTCTACAAGAATAAAGTTGCGTAGTAGACATCAATGCACGGATGCCCTTTAGCACCATGTTGAAACATTCGGCCATCACTACAAAAAAAAGACACATCCGTGACATTTTGGGCTAAATGAAAATTGTTTCTGTCATACTTATGACACTTCTATGATGATAATTGTGACAAAACCCGGTATCATCATAGATGTGGTGGGGTCCTACTTCTATGACAAAAAACCATGACAGAAAATGGGCTTTTCGTCATAGGCGGGCCGGAGACGCAGCTGCATGACATTCTTTGGGCCGTCCATGACAGAAAAAACCGTGGTAGAAGCGAGGGCGAGGAAAATATCGGGGTGTTCCCGGTTACGGTGGGTGGTCGGGGCTGAGCGATGCGCGTTTCTCTTGTACACGCACGCACGCGCGTGGGTGCGAGGCGTTGGGCTCTAACTGAACCCGAGCGATTGCACAGCATGCTACGCGTTACTGAACCCGAGCGATCGATCGATGGCTGTTAACTGAACCGGATCGAGCGATTCCTTCGCTACTGCTGCTAACTGAAGCCGATCGATGCTGCCTCTAGATAAACAGTGAGCGTTGCTGGGGGGTGGATGAACAATTCCTGGTGGGGGTGGATGAACAGGACCCTGTGGTTTTGCCTCTGGATGAACAGGACCCTGATCGATCGAGCCAGTTGGGGCGGG
>NW_024115644.1:0-54070 GCF_003073215.2 Triticum urartu
TGGGTGTGTTGGGGACACAAGAGACTCTTTGTTATTTGGTTGCAGGGTTGCTTGAGAGAGACCATCTTCATCCTACGCCTCCTACGGATTGATAAACCTTAGGTCATCCATTTGAGGGAAATTTGCTACGGTCCTACAAACCTCTGCACTTGGAGGCCCAACAACGTCTGCAAGAAGAAGGTTGTGTAGTAGACATCAGGCGTCATCACAGTTAATGGCAAGGCCGAACTTCCCCTCGGCACCAAAGAGTATACCGCTGCTTTAACAACAGAAGCTACAAGTGGCACCTCCCAACCGAACCTCGACTCGACGACCCGATTCCCGGACACCGCCAAAGGACTTCGAACTACTTCGCGGCAAGATAGCCCGGCTCGTCCAGAGCTCAATTAAACACTCCGGCGAAAGCCACGACAGGCCACATACCGCGGCTCAACCGCTCTGCGGCACACAAGCATTTCTTACATTTTGTTTGCAGGTTCAACTTTGCGCAGACCAGGACTGGCGATATGGAAGCAGCTCGAACGCGCAAGGGAATCCTTAGATATTCCCCGCGATGACCATCCGACTATACTCCGGATCCGCACACACCTTCTTCCCCCTGGTCTCAGCAGGTTCCACGGTCATATTTCTTTTTTTATCACATTACCTGTACTCACACGCATCGACTTACTATTCAAATACAACATGTGGATTTATATAGCGCTTATCTGTTGTTATTTTTTATTGAAATTCTTTTGTCAAGTGGCATCCGTACATCGTGATATGCTTTAAATAGGCCAAGGGCTTCGTTTTACCCATAATACGGCAATAAAGTTCGAACGCCTTCATGGAAGTTCAGCACCCTGAACTTATAGCATTATATGCATCAGCTCCGAATCATGTCTTGGGTCAAATGTTGGGTTTGCCCGACTCCCATGTTTTGCTGCCTTACATTCCGCTATATCGGCTAAGGTGGCACAGGGAGAACTACTGCGATTGTGTCCCGGTTCTTCCGGACAAGCACCTCGGTAGAGAAAGCCGAAAACTGACTATCATGATACGGTGAGAGCTGGTCTGCTGTTCGAGAGGTTGTAAAATCTTTAAGGATTTCTCCCGCATAATGCCATAACCAGTGCAGCGTGCGATGGATCAGCTTTTCTTCCAATCAGGTGCTTATATAGCCCCTCGTGTGATCTTCCGAACACCAGGGGCTGCGCCTACCTTCCTTTTATAAAGCTCCTATGGCTAAGTGAGGGTGATAAAGCTCTATAGTCCGATTGCCTGGTTCGTTGTGCTGAACACCTCCTTCGAAGGACCCAAAACTGGGATAAAGAGTGATCAGGTTTATCCCGAGCACCCCGGTACTTCCTACGTGGGGGAAGAAGCCGACGACTGGCTGCTACCTCTTGAGCACTTGCGTTGGTTTTCCCTTGAAGAGGAAAGGGTGATGCAGCAAAGTAGCGTAAGTATTTCCCTCAGTTTTTGAGAACCAAGGTATCAATCCAGTAGGAGGCCACGCACGAGTCCCTCGCACCTACACAAACAAATAAATCCTCGCAACCAACGCGATAAGGGGTTGTCAATCCCTACATGGTCACTTACGAGAGTAAGATCTGATAGATATGATAAGATAATATTTTTGGTATTTTATGATAAAGAGAAATAAAAGATGCAAAGTAAAATAAAAGGAAATAAATATAACTAAGTGTTGGAAGATTAATATGATGGAAAATAGACGCGGGGGCCATAGGTTTCACAAGTGGCTTCCCTCAAGAGCATAAGTATTCACGGTGGATAAACAAATTACTGTTAAGCAATTGACACAATTGAGCATATTTATGAGAATATATAGGTATGATCATGTATATAGGCATCACATCCGAGACAAGTAGACCGACTCCTGCTTGCATCTACTACTATTACTCCACACATCGACCGCTATCCAGCATGCATCTAGAGTATTAAGTTCAAGAAAATAGAGTAATGCCTTAAGCAAGATGACATGATGTAGAGGGATAAACTCAAGCAATATCATGCATGAAAGAATTTAGATAAGATTCAAATATTGTTCATAGATAAACTTGATCATAAACCCACAATTCATCGGTCTCAACAAACACACCGCAAAAGAAGATTACATCGAATAGATCTCCACAAGAGAGGGGGAGAACTTTGTATTGAGATCCAAAAAGAGAGAAGAAGCCATCTAGCTAATAACTATGGACGCGTTTTGGCTCCGTATCTGATAGTTTGGGGTACGTAGGTATATATAGGAGGAAGGAGTACGTCGGTGGAGCAATAGGGGGCCCATGAGGGTGGAGGGCGCGCCTGAGGGGAGGAGGGGGTAGGCGCGCCCCCTACCTCGTGCCTTCCTCATTGATTGCTTGACGTAGGGTCCAAGTCCTCTGGATCATGTTCGTTCCAAAAATCACGCTTCCGAAGGTTTCATTCAGTCTGGACTCCGTTTGATATTCTTTTTCTGCGAAACCCTAAAATAGGCAAAAAAAACAACAATTCTGGGCTGGGCCTCCGGTTAATAGGTTAGTCCCAAAAATAATATAGAAGTGTATAATAAAGCCCAATAATGTACAAAACAGAATATAATATAGCATGGAACAATCAAAAATTATAGATATGTTGGAGACATATCACTGGCCAACTCTCAGGATTAATATATAAAACGGCCGCGCAGGAGGATAAACTTGTATATAACAGGCAATAAATAATAGAAATGACCTTGTTCGACATTACAAATGACAACATGATTGTATTCATGGAAATATAATGTCCTTGGTGCATTGCTCCGCCGCTAGGCATGATCCTTTCAGAACACTTTCATAATATAATTCGGGCTTGCGGTGCTCCTTCCCCTCTGGCGGTCCCTCGGTCATCGGCTTTTCAGCATCCATCTTCCCCCAGTGCACCTTTGCGCGAGTGAAGGCCATTCGCGCACCCTCTATATAGACCGACCGCTTGATGACATCAAGTCGAGGGCAGGCACTCACAAGCGGCTTCACGAGCCCGAAGTAGCTGCCTGGAATCGGCTCGGCAGGCCATAGCCGGATAATCAAATCCTTCATGGCTAGTTCGGCCGCCCTATGCAGTTCGATCAGTTGTTTCATTTGGTCGGCAAAAGGCAGCGGATAATTCGGTGCCAAATACTGCGACCAGAAGAGATTATCCGCAGTGTTCCCTTCTTCGGCTCGGTAGAATTGGGCGGCATCCGATATGCTGCGGGGCAGTTCCGCAAATACCCCTGGAGAAATCCGAACTCAAAATTAGAAACATGGTTTTCTCCTCAAATACTTGCTTTACATGGAAAAAAAGCCTTACCCGCCGCGATCGTCCTCGCCTCTTGGATCTCCTGCAGGGCGCCTTGGGTTTCCCCCTGGGCATCGCGCGCGGCCTGATGAGCCCTGGCGAGTTCGGATTCTTTCTCCGCTACACTCTGCTCCAAGGTCTCGCATTTCTTCACGGACTCTTGAAGCTCCTGCTCAGCTTCAATAACCCTGGCCTCGTGCTTCTCACGAAGAGCCTGCTCTGCGGCCGCCTTTTCCTCGGCCTCAGCAACTGCCTTCCTCAAAGCCTCGACTTCGGTCATCACCCCTGGCACAAATAATGAAACATATTTTATCATAATGAGAATTTGTTTGCACTAAATGCGAACAAGGCTTGCGCACAGAGGCGGAGCCAGGATTTCTCAAAGCCTAGGGCTAAAACTAAGTAACTATACCACACAAAACAGTGCATGTTACAAGTACGTCACAAATTCAGTTTTTTTTGGCGGGAATCACAACTTCACTTTAAAAATGATATATGAATTCATTTTTACCACAAGAGGAAATTTAATAGAACAAAATAGTTTAACAATGATGATGTTGGTATTGTTCGATGAAGGCTGGCTGGATGTTGCTTAAAAAAATCGTACATATCCTATTCATCTTGGGTTTCTATCTTTTTTTGCTTTTACAAATTATCGAAACAAAAATTGACTAAAGTAATACGAGTACAATTTAATCATCTTGGATCTAGCAAAAAGATAGACGATACACCAAAGTAGAAAATACCAGTCTAGCCGGTTGTGGAAACGGAGAAGAACAAGACGTTGCCGGTTGTGGAGATGGAAAAGACCAGAAGGTTGGACTTGGAGGGGGCTGCTCCGACGAAGTGACGAGGCCATGCGCAGGTCTGTCGAGCCATCGAGGGGAAGGGAAACACCTGGGGCGGCGCACGGAACAAGGCAACTATGTTTTGTCAGATCGATCGAATCGTCGTGCGATCGATTCCTTTGGAATGGCAACAGACCAACGATCAAACCTGGGCGTCGTTTTTCTAGCAAAAAGGTTTTTTTAGGGGAAAACGTGGGCGTTGTTTTGTTAGCAAAAACGTTTCTTTAGGGGAAAACGTGGGCATGGCTTCCTGCTGCTTGGCGATGCAGAGCTTTTTTTAGGAGCAAAATATGCAGAGCTAGTTGGGCTGCGAGCCTCAGAAGGTACATGGGCTGAGCGGCTGAGGCCTGGAGCTGGGTGGTCACGCCTGGGGCTGGGCCTCTTAAAATCTAAAAATCTGAAAAATTTCATCTGGATCTAATAGCACTAGTTGGGCCACGCCTGGGGCTATAGCCCCAGTTGCCATAGGCCCAATTCCGCCCCTGCTTGCGCATACCTTGTTTATCTTCCAACTGCCTTTTCAACTGGCCAAGTTCTTCTTCGGCCCGCTCCAGACTTTGATTCAGTCCGGAGACCTCCGCAGCATGAGAGGCAGCAGCCACTGCAGACACCTGCTTATAAAAAAAGAGAGATAGATGTCATCAAGTGAGTCTTCCTGCGAACATAAAATTGATCCTTTGTTCGGTCCTTTCTTGCACCGAACAGTGTATCAGGGGCTACTATCCATACTATGACACTCTTCGAAACCTCATAAAACATACCTCAAAGCCTCTTATAAGGCTGATACAGGCTTCATTCAGTCCACTCTCAGCAGACTGAATCTCCTTAATCACCACACCCATCAGGGCATGGTGTTCATCGACGATGGAGGCGCTCTTCAGCGCCGCCAACAAAACATCCGGCACCTCTGGCTGGACAGAGATTGCCGGTGGAACAGGCACGCCCCCTCCAACCGAGGGAGGCCGCCTGCTTGATTCTGGAGCCGTATTAGTCTCCGGAATTGCACCCGGCTGGGAGCCGAATTCAAGATGGCTCCCGCCGTCGACTCCCATGGGAATCTTCTCCCCCATGTCTCCGGCCCCCGAAGTTTCAACTCCAGGCGCCGCTTTCACGATCTCTTCCCCCCCTCCTTGGCCGGGGTCCTTCTGGGACGAAGCCTCGGCGTTATGCACACATTTGGGGGAAGGGGCCTTTGGGGGCGTCTCGCTCTCTATAGCATCCGAGCTTAGCGAATCCTCTGATGAGGATCATTTGGTGCGGGACCTCGCCGGACTGAAAAAAAATATAGCTCAGGTTAAAATATTATGCCATGATGAGTCTGGACGCATAAACGTGTTCGAATTTTATACTCACGAGTTCACCAGGGGCTGGGCCCTGGGATCCCACGTCGGGCTGCTGTCGGCGACGACAGTGGACTCTTCAGGAAGAGGATCTTTTCCCCTTTTAGGCGACTCGGCCTCCAAGTGTATGGAGGCCGCCCTCTTCTTTCTTCCCCCCACTGGGGATTCGTCTTCCTCCTCCTCGTCCTCTTCGGAGGCAAAACGGGGTTTGGAGCCTTCGGATATTGTGGCTGAAGTGCCGCGGCGATGAAGGCCGCCTCGGGTCTGTTTGGCCTCCTTGGTCTTCTTCTTCGGTGCCATGTACGGCGCCGGGGCCAGCATCTTTGTCAGAAGTGGGCCGGCCGGTTCTTCGGGCAACGGGGCCGGACAGTGGATCCGCCCCGCCTTCTTCGTCCGGCCCTAGGGGAGTTGAGGAAAACACATTAGGCATTTCCCTTGGGTTATGTGGGTAAAACGCATAAAACATACCGAGCTTGCAGGGCGGGACAGTTGATACCCACGGTCCTCGGCCGAGTCCGGCCATGATTTTCCAGACTTGAAAAGCACCTTCCAGATGTCTTCGTGCAAGGATCCAAAGAGCTTTCACAGGGTCTGGTGCTTGGCCGGATCGAATTCCCACATATTGCATGTCCGGTGCTGACAAGGAAGGATCCCGCGAACTAACATCACCTGGACTACAATGACAAGTTCGATGTTCTTGTCTTCCATATCTTTAATGCGCGTCTGGAGCATAGACAGTTCGTCGGACGAAGACCAGTTCAGGCCCTTCTTGGGCCAGGACGTAAGCCGCAGAGGGGCTCCGGATCGGAACTCTGGAGCAGCGGCCCATTCCGTGCTGCGTGGCTTAGTAATGTAAAACCACTGTTGTTGCCACTCTTTGATGGAATCATTAAAAGTACATGTTGGCCAGGTGACATTGGGCATCTTGCTCACCATGGCGCCCCCACACTCGGCGTGCTCGCCGCTCACCACCTTGGGCTTCACATTAAAGATCTTCAGCCATAAGCCGAAGTGTGGCGAGATGCGGAGAAAAGCCTCGCACACGATGATGAATGTCAAGAAGTTGAGGAAGGAATTGGGGGATACATCATGAAAATCGATCTCGTAATAATACATGATGCCGCGAACGAACGGGTGGAGGGGAAACCCTAGCCCGCAGACAAAATGAGGGAGGAATACAACCCTCTCTTGGGGTTCCGGAGTAGGAACGATCTGTCCCGCCGTCGGGAGACGGTGGTCGATTTTTTTGGCCAGATACCCGGCCTCCCAAAGCTTTTTGATATGCTTCTCCTGGACAGTAGAGGCCATCCACTTGCCTCCTGCTCATGATCCGGACATTTTCGGAAGGCCTTTGTGGGCGGAGAAAACGAACGCTCGGTCGCTGGAGCTCGGGCAAAGGGGAATGGATCGGGAAGAAGAAAGCATGGGTGCGAAAGGGAGTCCTTATCCCCTTATAAAGGCAGCAGGGATTCTATGCCTCCCCACTTGCCTGGTAAACTCGCTTATTCCCCAAGCGCCATGATTGATGGCGCGGTTGGGTTACCCACGCCCATATTGATTAGAATCTCATGATAAGGGGACACGATCTCTGCTTCGACAAGACGTGCCAAGAAAACCGCCTCGCAATATGTGTAGTAGCTGGTTGAGAAAAACGGTTCAACTAATGACCGGGCCATGGCGTGATGTCACGTTATGAAAAGTTGTCAGCAGATTAGATTTGTGGAAATATTATACTCTCTACGGTGGTATGTGGAATTTGTTTTGCAGAGGCGGACACTATCCTTGTGTTCGAAATCTTCTATGGAGTATTCAGAGGAAGAACCCGCCTTGCAATGCCGAAGACAATCTGCGCGCCGGACTCATCGTCATTGAAGCCTGGTTCAGGAGCTACTGAGGGAGTCATGAATTAGGGGGTCCTCGGACAGCCGGACTATATCCTTCGGCCGGACTATGAAGATACAAGATTGAAGACTTCGTCTCGTGTCCGGGTGGGACTCTCCTTTGCGTGGAAGGCAAGCTTGGCAATTCGGATATGTAGATCTCCTCCCTTGTACCCGACTCTGTGTAACCCTATCCCCCTCCGGTGTCTATATAAACCGGAGGGTTTAGTCCGTAGGACAACAACAATCATAATCATAAGCTAGCTTCTAGGGTTTAACCTCTCTGATCTCGTGGTAGATCAACTCTTGTAATACTCATATCATCAAGATCAATCAAGCAGGAAGTAGGGTATTACCTCCATCGAGAGGGCCCGAACCTGGGTAAACATTGTGTCCCCTGCCTCCTATTACCATCCGCCTTAGACGCACAGTTCGGGACCCCCTACCCGAGATCCCCCGGTTTTGACACCCATAATCGTTGCACCGAAGACGGACTTCTCGGACATCAGAGGGAAACTAAATGTCCTCCACTCCACCTGTAGCACCCAAAGGCGGAAATTTGATGATTATTTGAACTTTTGAAGTGACATCCATAGAAAGCACAAAGTTGCTCAGCTACCAAAGCCACAAATGTATGTCACTATCAGGCTACGCAGATGAATCCTGCTTCATGACCCTCCTGATTCATGTGGCTGGCATGGAGATGGGTACGCCTCTCGAATTCATGTGAATTGAATCGCTGGAAGAGACAGACGGCCAGGATCGATACCTTGTTTTAGCGGGGAGGCCGGAGTGGCTGCCGTCGACGTACGGCCCGCAATCGACGAAGGAGCTTCAAAAGTGATCTTTTTGTCGACCAATGGTGGTGGTACCAGGTGCGGAGGGCAGGAGGGAGGCTGCCGCCTCCGCCGCCTCAGACGTATGTGACCGGCCGCAGGCAGGGGGATCCGGGAGAGGGTGGGGCCGCCGGGGGGCTTGGAACCGGGCCGCGGGCAGTGGGATCCGGGAGAGGCTGCGCCGACGAGCGGTCTGACCGGCGAGGAGGAGGAGCAAGGAGATGACGCAGATCTGCGGAGTGTCAGTTGGGCTTGTGGCGTTGGGGCCTACGAAAACTATAGCCCAATTCAAATTGGTGCCCTAACACACAGCGCTTATGTTGGGCCTAATCTCTCGCTCTAGGCTGGGGGCCTCTGTTCCAGCCCCATCTATCATTTCCCCCTAGATCAAAAAAGATTTTTACCCTAGCGCCAAAAAAAACTATCACCCCCCCCCCAAAAAAAGCTTTCACAAATAGATGGAACTGATGATTTATCTAAACAAAAACACGGAACTAATGATGACATGTCTAGACTTAGGACCGGATATATGCTAGTAGGAGTATCTTGTAAGCAATTATCATCCTTTACATGTAAAGGGAATTCGATGAGTCATGTCATGCTCTATAGGCGTCGGTTCATCTTATCATCTTAGTGGAAAATACAAAATTAGTTGTATAAAAAGCAACCGACTCTAGAAGAACCTTCCACACGCAAGGCTTTAATAATCGAGCATATCTTAACAGCCCACACACGATTGCAACTTAGTCCTACAAAAGTTTTGCCTCTTTAGTTTATGGTTGATAGCCTATACAAGGTTCCAAACTCGGTTGCAAAAGTGATACTATCTTGATAAGTGTGTGACATGTAAAGTGAATAAGATGAGTCATATATAACAAACATCGGGGTTTCTGTACTTTGTGTGCGATCATATGCACAACTAAAAAGCAACTTTGATGATTAATCCAAAAGTACGCTTGTAGCTAGCGCAACCAAACACAATGTACCAAAAAAATTCATTTCAGATGCAGCCAAACAAAATTATTAAAGCTGATGCAAAGAAGAAAAGAGGTGGTGCCCGGGCTACTATAAATAGGCATGAAGTATAAAGATCATCACAAGCACAAGCATCAAAACCAAGCAACACTAGTTGACACCAATCCACAATGAAGACATTCCTCGTCATTGCCCTCCTCGCTCTTGCGGCGGCAAGTGCCGTTGCGCAAATTTCACAGCAGCAACAACAACAACCATTTCCGCAGCAACAACAACCACCATTTTCGCAGCAACAAGAGCCACCATATTCACAGCAACAGCAACCACCATTTTCGCAACAACAACAATCACCATTTTCGCAGCAACAACAACAACCACCATTTTTGCAGCAACACCAACCACCGTTTTCACAACAGCCACCAATTTCACAGCAGCAACAACCACCATTTTCACAGCAACAACAACCACCATTTTCACAGCAACAACAACCGCCATTTTCGCAGCAGCAACAACAACCGCCATTTTCGCAGCAGCAACAACAACAACAACCACCATTTTCACAGCAACAACAACCACCATTTTCACAACAGCCACCAATTTCACAGAAGCAACAACCACCATTTTCGCAGCAACAACAACCACCATTTTCACAGCAACAACAAATACCAGTTATTCATCCATCTGTTTTGCAGCAACTAAACCCATGCAAGGTATTCCTCCAGCAGCAGTGCATCCCTGTGGCAATGCAGCGATGTCTTGCTAGGTCACAAATGTTGCAGCAGAGGATTTGCCATATGATGCAGCAACAATGTTGCCAACAGTTGCGGCAAATCCCCGGGCAATCCCGCCATGAGTCAATCCGTGCTATCATCTACTCTATCATCCTGCAACAACAACAACAACAACAACAACAACAACAACAACAACAAGTTCAGAGTATCATCCAAGCTCAGCAACAACAACCCCAACAGTTGGGCCAATGTGTCTCCCAACCCCAACAACAATCGCAGCAGCAACTCGGGCAACAACCTCAACAACAACAATTGGCACAGGGTACCTTTTTGCAGCCACACCAGATAGCTCAGTTTGAGGTGATGACTTCCATTGCACTCCGGACCTTGCCAATGATGTGCAATGTCAACGTGCCGTTGTACGGAACCACCACTAGTGCGCCATTCGGCGTTGGCACTGGAGTTGGTGCCTACTGATAAGAAAAGATCTCTAGTAATATATAGTTGGATCACCGTTGTTTAGTCGATGGATATGTCGATGTAGCGGTGACAAATAAAGTGTCACACAACACCATGTGTGACCCTCCCAAACTAGTTGTTTAAATTCTGAAATAAAATACAAATAAAGTTGTATCAAGACAATGTTCATATCAGCATTGTGCGGATGTCGATCTGATTGCCATCCTTGCAAGTTCATAAGTTTGTCTTACCTGGTCACAAGCGCAACCTAGTGCATTAATTAATTATCCATGTATTGCAATAATCACTATTTAAATATAATAGTGTTATTGTAAAATTTGGGTTGAACTCTTTATTGGTTGGAGATTTGAGATCTTGTTTTTTATTGGTTTGTATCTAGTTCCAACTAGCTACTGCCATTGTCTACAGTGACAATCACAACCAATTTTATCGATAATTATGTTTGCTTTCTTGCAAATACATTCACTGATTCTTTGCATGTCAACTTATTTGTCGAGAAAAAGACCAGCTTTTTCTTGAACTACACAAACACCACTAGCTAGTTAATTTGAAATAAGCTTCCAGTTTATTTCCTTGTATTTATGTCCTTTACATCAAACAAGTACAATTATTGTGCTACCTAGAGAAAAGGAGTTGCTGGCAGCATGGTCATGTCAAGAACTAAATCAGACTGAATTGAACTTGTTCTTTACAACTAACTAGGAGTAGAAAACTTAATGTGAATTGCACTTGATTATATTTGATTTTATTTAAGGGCTACCAGAAAAACTCATCAAAAAAATGCCCTAAAAATCTTATCGTAAAATAGGTTCACCAGGAGATACAGTCGCAAGAAAAAAAGGTTCACCAGGAGATAGATGTTGCACATTATCATTTAGAAATTAGATGAAGAAAATGTGGAATTAAACATATTAATGGCTAGGAGCCCAGGATCATATTTGCAATGTGGGAACTTGGTATGCGCGCCCCAACATGCCCGCTGAAAGCATTTTAACTCTTATGCACATATGAAATATGACTGGTAGAAAACAGAAGAAACACGGAGATTATATGGATGATTGGATGTTGTAACAGACTTAAATCTATAATTCACCACGTGGACGAACTTGCTAGTAGCTTTTCTCTCGGACATCGATAAGAAACGAAATGTCCACGCCAACTGCTTCTTCTCCATCTGAATAACGCGTGCAGGAGAATTAGCCCGTAAGAGTCCGTGAGTCTAGAATTTTCGCTCAGAAAACTATAGCCCTGTTCCAATTTGGTGCCCATGACGCAGCGCTTATGTTGGGCCTAATCACTCACTTCCAGCCCCCAACTCTGACTTCCCCCTCAAAGAAAACAAAAACTTCAACCCCTCTCACTCCCCTTGATGACAACAACAACAGAAATATCTATATGCAAGATCAGGAAATATCTATAGGGGGCATTCAGAACGCGCGTGAATTAATCGCTATAAAAGCTTGGTATTTATGGTGTGATAAACCGATGTGTTGGTTACCGAATGAGGCATTTTTACCCTAGGGATTGGTAAACGTGGTTACCACGGTTACTGAGAAATACCGAGAATATTTCGAACGAATTTTATAGTTGAATTAATTCAAATACGTGAATGATCGAACATTTGAATCAGAGACCTCTCAAAACAGGAATTAGGTTGCTACGGACAGCCAGAACCAACTCTCATGGCATTAAGTAGATCCTACATACTTTACTATAAATCAAGTGTTTAAATTCAAAAAAATTGATAATTTTTGCTCGGTATGAGGATTTACCCAAAGGCACGGAAATACGCGGTAATCATGGGAAATCTTGAAAATTTGACCGGTAACCAAAACCTTGCGATAAATAGAAACTTGTTCGAAAAGGAAAGTTTCAAGATGCAAACCAAATTTCGATGGGAGCTCGTGCCATAATGGCAAGCTATGTTAATGCCTGCTCCCCTAAGGCAACTAGTAAAACAGGGGATGGAGCATCCCTCCTAGGGTTTTTGTTAAGCTGAATGTTGATGCTTCTTTTCATCATGATCTGCTTCAGGGTACAGCGTGGGCGATTCTTAGACATGACAAAGGCAGGTTCATTGTCGCTGGAAACTGGAGGATTGATTGTCGAGCTGATGTATTAGCAGCTAAAGTTGCGGTGCTAAAATTTGGGTTATTCCTTGCACAGAAGGCGGGTTGCAATCGTCTTGTTGTTAACTCGTACAATATAGAAGTGGTTGACACAATGAAGAATTGAGGACACTCGGCTGGAGCGGCGGCTATAGTTGTCTATGATTGTTATTTTTTGGCTTGTGATTTTTTTTATTAGATTTGAACATTGTAATAGGGAAGTAAATAAGGTGGCTCATGAAATTGCTAGGCTAGCAAAAAAAATTGTCACTAGTGATTGATTTGAGGAGCCTATGAATAAGATTGTACCTTCTTTATTGACGATGTAACAGTTGTTTCTAATTAATAAAGTTGAAGTTTTATTAAAAAACACAACAACATGGAAAAAATCTACTCATCTTGTCCCGAGGGATCCGAAACCCCCAGTATCCTTGCATCTTTCTTTTGCATGGCATGTACATAAGATTTTCTTTGTTAGTAGCATGTGTTGTTGGCGACGGCTGCTCGATGTTAGAGGTGACATGTGTGGACGCATGGTTGTTTTGACTCCATATATGTTCTGATAGCCTTCTTAGGTCCCTCGATTTTAGAGGTGACATGTGTGGACGCATGATTGTTTCGACTCCATATATGTTCTGATAGCCTTCTTAGGTGTCGTACAATGCTAGGTGTTTAAAGAGGTGCTTAGAAAAATAAATCGATTTTTTAAGCGTTTTTAAGCATCAGTGTATTTCTAACGAGACACCTAATTAAACGTCTACCTTATACAAATAAACATCGATGCTTTAAGAAATATTGGTTTATTTAAGCATCTTCCCTACTCACCTTACACATGGTAACGTTCGAGAGCTAGTGGTGTTTTGGTTTCTCTTGTTTCTGTCACATCAATATCATTCTTTGGAATGGGTCCATGTGTCAACCAAAATGGGTTTGTCTCGCGACACGCAGGCCGTAAGAGTCGAGCATCACTAGCCTAAGAACAGCATCGAATATAACATAATGGGGCGTTTTGTTTTCTTCTTGCCGTCTTCTTTTACTAGTCCACTATGTCTCCTTCAACACCAAGGTGTATTTTTTTTCTCTACAAACACCTCGTATCGACCTTACGTCCTGCAAATCACTGATGGTAACTTCTATCCTATCACTATAACAATATTCTCTTTCAAGAATCTGCCTTCCTCGAGTTATACCACGTTAATTGTCGATGCTGAAATCGTAGAATTGTATTGAATAATTGTTCACGCAATATTGTGCCAGTACAAGAGAGAAATGCATGGATATATAAACCCGGGTACATACGAACCCACTTTGAAAAACACATTTCTAAATTCTAAAAAAATCTGGAAAAAAATTGCACGGGTACGTCTCCATGTTCTATGTGCGTGCATAAAGTTTCACGGAAAAATAACTTTTTTTGTGGCCTGTGCAAAAAGACAAAAATTTATGTCGTGAAACACTATTTAGAAGCACTGAAATTTGTCTTTTTTGCGGAGACAAAACAAAAAGATATTTTTTCATAAAACTTTGTGCCGCGTATACACATTTGCGAACATGTATGCGTGATATTTTCTTTTGATTTTTTGACATTTTAAAACATGCTTAAAATGCATTTTATGAAAAGTGGGTGCATATGCCCATGGGTTCATATGGTGCCCTCTCCAGTACAAGAGGTATATATAAGAGTCAAGCCGCACGTGACCTAACCCTATTACAAACCGAGTAGGAGTCCTAATCCTATTACAGGTTGTATTCTAACATGCCCCGCAGTGTCAACGGTAGGCTCGACGACGTTGAGACTGAAACGAATGTCTTGAAACGGAGTACTCGCCAGGCCTATAGTAAAGATATCAGTGAACTGAGCAGAAGTAGGCACATGGAGAACGTGAACTTGACCGAGAGCCACCTTCTCTCGAACAAAATGAATGTCGATCTCAATATGCTTGGTGCGACGGTGTTGAACCGGATTCCCTGACATGTAGACAGCTGAAATATTATCACAATAAACAATGGTAGCTTGCTCAATAGGACGGTGCAGCTCCGACAGCAACTGGCGCAACCAAACCGCATTAGCAACCGCATGAGCCACAACGCGGTACTCGGCTTCAGTAGACGAGCGGGAGACCATAAACTGCCGTATTGAAGACCAAGAAACCAAATTGTTACCAAGAAAAACACAAAATCCAGATGTGGACCTACGAGTATCTGGACAACCAGCCCAGTCTGCATCAGAGTAAGCTGTCAAGGAGGTGGGAGAGGATTTGTTGATATGAAGACCTAAGTCTAGTGTGCCTTTGAGATATCGAAGAATACGTTTGACATGATTGTAGTGTGGAATACGAGGATCATGCATGTATAAACAAGCTTGTTGAACAGCAAAAGAAATCTCAGGACGAGCGAGAGTGAGATACTGGAGTTCACCGGTAAGACTACGATAAAGAGAAGGATCAGAGAAAGGATCACCGTCGGCAGAGAGTTTGGAACCTGTATCAACAGGGGTACGAGAAGTTTGACAATCAAGCATACCATCACGAGAAAGAAGATCCAGAGTGTAATGTCGTTGAGATAAGAAAAGACCAGAGGAGTCACAGATAATAGCAATACGTAAGAAGTGGTGAAGAAGACCTAAATCTTTCATAGAAAATTTGTGGCAAAGAAGATAGATAATATGATCTAAAAAATGTTGTGAGGAAGGTGTGAAGATAATATCATCAACATATAAAAGAAGATAAGCAGTGTTGGTGTTGTGATCAAAGGTGAAGAGAGAAGTGTCAAAACGGGAAGGGGTAAAACCGATGGTTTGAGCATACATAGAAAAGCGTTGGAACTAGGCACGTGGTGCTTGTTTAAGACCATAAACAAAATTTTGAAAACGACAAACATGATTAGGATAGGTGGAATGTTCGAAGCCAAGAGGTTGTTGACAATAGACTGTTTCTTGAAGAGAGCCATGAAGAAAAGCATTTTTGACATCTAATTGATGAATTGGCCAGGAAGAAGAGATGGCGATGCTAAGGACAGTGTGAATAGTGTTAGGCTTGACGACTGGAGAGAAAGTCTCATCATAATTGATGCCGTGTTGCTGAGAGTAACCACGGCATACCCATCGAGCCTTATAACGTGCAAGACTCCCATCAGAATCAAATTTATGGCGAAAAAACCCATGCCCGAAACGATATTTGCATTGGAAAGACGAGGAACTAACTGCCACATGTTATTCTGCAGAAGGGCATCATATTCATCTTTCATAGCTGCGGCCCAATTAGGATCTAGGAGAGCTAATTTGTAAGATTTGGGTAGAGAAGAAGGAGATAAAGATGCATGAAGATTGAGACAATCTTTTGCAGGTAAACGAAACCCGGACTTGGCACGTGTGCGCATGGTATGATCATTAGTAGGAGCTGGAACGGGAATAGCATGAGCAGGAGGGGTGTGGAAAGATGTGGTGACGCGTCCGGCGAAGCGGAGGAAGCGGACACGGGAGATGGCGGTGACAACTTCGGTGGCAGGAGGTCTGTCGCGTCAGAGTGTGATGTGTTTTCCTCTGCCGGGACAGAGGTGCTGACAGAAGTGGTGGCGGTAGGATCCGCTACTACGGCTGGTTTCGCTGTATAGGTCGGCGGGTGAAAGAAGGGAAGATGCTTGCGACGAGAGGGACTAGTGGACGGCGTGGGTGAGTTGGAATCTAATTATTGACACTCGAAAAAGGGGAAAATGTTTTCAGCGAATGTTACATGACGAGACACATGAACACGACCACTGACAAGATTTAGACAACTATAACCCTTGTGCTCGTCAGAAAAACCTAGATGGACACACGGGGTTGAGCGCGGGGAAATTTTGTTATGAGAAGTGGAGTAGGAGTTTGGGAAACATGTGGAGTAGTTTGTGGATTAACTTTAGATGGACGAACATTGAGTAAATATGTGGCCATGTGGAGGGCCTCGGCCCAGAACGTCGAAGGCATAGAAGAGTGAACAAGCAGAGTGCGAATGATGTCATTAAGAATACAAAGAAAACGCTCGGCTTTGCTGTTTTGAGGGGAGGTATAAGGACAGGAGAAACGCAAGAAAATTCCATATTGAAGAAAGAAATTTCAATTTTTAAAGTTGTCGAATTCACGACCATTATCACATTGTACGAATCTTATAGGGAGGAAAAAGTGGACCGAGACATAGCGCTGAAAGTTAAGAAATATATTATGAACGTCGGATTTGTTGCGTAAAGAAAAAGTCGAAACATAATGAGTAAAATCATCAAGAATCACGAGATAATACTTAAAACCAGATACACTTTCTATTGGTGATGTCCAGAGATCACAATGAAGTAATTCCAAAGAAAAAGTACTAGAAGATTGACAGGAACTAAAGGGAAGGCGAACATGTTTGCCCAATTGACATGACTGACACATAAAAGAGTTATGAAAGTCTCTATTACGAGGTATTGAAAATTCACTAAGAAGTGTGGATAACATATTTTTATTGGCAGACGTTGGTGCCACCGATCAACAGAGGCCACCATAGATGTTGGAGGAGTAGCGGCCAGAACACCACGGAGAGAATATAAATCACTGGAGCTATTGAATCAAGCATCTCGGCCTTGGTCCGGTAGTCTTTCACAGACAAACCAAAGGGGTCAAACTCAACAGAAACAAGATCATCAGTGATGATTTGACGAACAGAAATCAAATTTTTAATAAGGACAGGAGCTACAAGAACATCACAAAGAAGCAAAGGCTTAATTGGGGATTGGATTTGAGCCTGACCGACACAGTAAATAGGAATAGAAGATCCATCACCGAGAGTAATAGAGGGAAAAGACGAAGGTGTGCAAGAAAAAAGTTGTTCATGACTTGTAGAAAAGCAGTTTGGTCCCAACTCGGAGTCGAAGTAGAGGCCGGTGTAGTCATGGGAGCTTGCGGGTGTGGTGGCGTCAGCAGTAGGGCCGGCATCGGCGTAAAGAGAGAGACACCATCATTGTACTGTTGTATGTAGGGGACGATGGAGCGACATAGAATGCATAAGGACTAGTGTTGTAGATCGATGGCGCGGAGAAGGGAGCAGCGTGATACCGGGCTGCCAGCCACCGGTATAGGCAGGCGGGGCACCATATGGCATAGGGGCGGAACAGGGCATAGGCCACGCTTGGACTAACCATGTCCATGAATCAGGAGATGGGTGCCATCCGGGCGGCGGAAGTGGTGCAGTTGATGAAGCCGGGGGCGGAGCAGGAGCATCGTAGTACGGTGCGATCGGAGGAGCCGGCTGGTACCCGCCGTAGATCGCCGGTGTATTGTACGACGCCGCAGGTGTGTTGCAGAGAGCCGCGGACGACGTACTGGACGAAGTCACAGGTGAGGTCGCGTAGTGCCCTGTAGATGACGCAGAGTAGTGTCTGGCTGCTGCTCCTGCGGGCGACGCGCCGTGTTGCATGGCGCCGTAGACGTGTGGCCCGTAGCCATGCGCTGACGGCGGGGGCAAGCCAGCCATCTGGAACAGTGCAGCAGCATGCAGCCCGTAGCCATGCTGGGGCATGCATGGCGTTGCATGTAGCGAGGCAGAGGAGATGGATTCAGCGACGATCGGTCCGATGGCGGCTGCACCAGATGCAATGGTCCCGATCGGAGCAGAGACGGAAGTCATCGATCGAAGACCTAAACTAATACCATACCCTAGAATCGTAAGTCTAATACCATATAGAATTATATTGAATAATTGTTGATACAATATTATGTCGATACAAGAGGTATATATAAGAGTCAAGCCGTACCACATTTAACCCTATTACAAATCAAGTAGGAGTCCTAATCCTATTAGAAGTTTGTATTCTAACAGAAATTAATTAAAACACGCGGGTCCAACTTGGTTCAAAATATATCAACCGATGATACTCAGTCACGTGTTTCAATACAAGGGATTTCAATCGACTTAGACATTGAGGCGTTACAGTCGCACGTACAATATTTTCTGCAAGAAAACATATAATATGTTCATTTTCAATTATGACAATACAACGAACATGAGAAATAATAAAAATTACAATCAGATCCGTAGACCACATAGCGGCGTCTACATCATAGATCGAGACAAAGAAGACGTAGTGAGGACGACAGTTCCAAATACTTAATCACATGGTGCATTCGTCGTTCGTTTCATCATCACCTCCCGACTGGTATAGACACGTCTGGTTCACGTAATACCCCACGCAACACCACAGTGGTTGAATGGCCGGGCGCTAAGAATAGACGGAGGGCGTGTAGCATTTTGCTAAGCTGAATCGCCGTGCAGCCGATCAAGTTTAGGCAGATCAATGTTCCACAAAATTACATAGGCGATAAGACAACCATAGGCGATAAGACAGTAAATAAACTACCACAAGCGATAATGGCGTACCACACAAAGGAGGCGTCGTCGACGGCGAGCCAGGTGCTGCTGGTTTCGGCGTTGGTGGCGGTGCGGCTGCTGGCGCAGCGGGGCGCGGACGCCGCCGACACGCTCACCTACGGCGCTTTGCAAGCTGACGAGGTGGGCGGGCGCAACGGGCTGACACACGCGGAGGATCAGGCCAACAAGTACAGCGACGGCTGCGAGGCTACCAAGGATTGCAGGGGCTAATATATATCCACCTTGACTTATATGTCTAGACGGATGCGATTAAGTGGGAGCCAGGGAAAGACCTACTTTATAAGACAATGACCTACTCCATTGAACATGCCCTAAGGCCATCTCCAATGAAGGCGATTAAGTGGGAGCTAAGGAAAACAATCCCAGTAGTTTTGCTAGCGCGGGGTTTACTTCCAATCAGAAACTAGCATCCAACACTGTACTTTGCTCCAATCGCTTAGGTGCTTTATTACTGTAATTTTGGTTGTATAAGCACCTATGAAATAGCTCTTCGCATTGGAGGGTGCGGTGCTACTGTAGGTGCTTGATTTGTTCCCCATCATCAAGCGTCTACTCAAGAACCTCCCCATTGGACATGGCCTAATGAACCATCCCATACATTTCGATCACCAAAGAATAAGGCCGTGAATGCATCGGAGACAATACAATCTAACAGCTAGTTCCGCTATTTTCTCACGCGACCGAGAAAAAACACTAGCATGTCATACCAAAATGCTAAACTTATGGGATTTTTATTTAAGAAGGCCTTACAGTGAAGGCGGTTCTACACTAGCAAGATCGACATGTCGATGTTTTCTTTAATATATTCTTATCGTATGGTGCTTATCGTGCTGCTAGAATCTAGTCTAGCGATAAAAGTGGCGAAGGTGAGTTGCGAGGTCATTGGTCAAAATCATGCCACATGAGAATATAACCATCCGAAGCAACCTGAGGAACGAAAATTATCTAGCTTTAACAATTCATGGACTAGGTTTCCTTGGTTTCCGAGATGAAGGACTATTTCTAGAACATCGACAAGGTTGACCGACAAAAAACATACTTTTTCTCTTAATTAAATACTGTTTATTCTCTCTTTGATTCTAATTAACCGCCCCATGTTTCATGTTTTAGTTCCTCCCGTTTTTGTCACATCCATACCATGTCGTGGCCGAACCACGATGGGGTTGTGCCCTATCGCAAGGCATGTAATAGCAGAGGAGCACCAAAGCTAAGCGGGCAGAAATCACTAATTAGCGTTATCTTTTCAAAGGTCACTCCATCTTCTCAGGTGTTGATAAGACACACATATAGTACGTCACTTGTCATAAGCTAGAATTTTTCTTTTCTATAAATTTGTTTATTCAAACCATCTTATCTCTTAAACCATCCGTTCAAATGCCAAACCGTCTTCACCCTTGAATTTCTTGTGTCGAGGTCTTCGAAACTCGATCCCATGTTAATAGATTTCGACAAGCTTTTTATTAGCAATTTTATTAAAAAGCAGAAAAAATGAATAAAAAAGAAATACCTTGTAAAAAACAAAAAACAGCAACCGAAAAAAGCGAATATTAAAAAAAATAGGAGGAGCCAAGAAGCAGGTTGCGGTTTTCACATTTTTGGCGAAAGAACACATTGTGTTTGTCCATTTTTTTGGGAAGCATAGACTGTGCTTCTCACAGAAGTAAGGCTGCAGTTCTCAGGGAGGCACAGATGTGCTTCTCGTGAAATCACAGGGTGTACCTTTCTCTTTTCGAGAAGCATATGGAAGCATAGGTTGTGCTTCTGATGGTAGCAGAAGCACATATTTGATTCGCGTGGAAGCATAGCTATGCTAATCGTGGAAGCACATGTTGTGCATCGGGCGCAAGCAATTTTGTGATTACATGAGAAACACAAATTGTGCTTCTCGTGAAAGCATAAAATTTTTTTAGGAAGCAGAGTTGTGCTTCATAAGAAAATAAAAAGATCTTTATTTTCTCCAAGATCTAGAGAAAACCATGCAAAAACCAAAAAGCCAAAAACCGCTGAAAAGACAATCTAAAAACCCGAAAACGTGTACAAAAAATAAAAATAAAAACGAAATCCACATGGAGCACCTAGAACACGACATGTGACAGCAGTTTGACGGACCACTTGGCGTGCTCTCAGACCACAATAATGACCCTTGCAGGACCTCGCGAAGGGGTAACCATTGGATAGTTGCTCCTTAAGAGGGCAAGCCTATGTCTCGCTTGACGCAACACAGTAGGATGTCACGCTTCAGGCAGCAGCCCTATTGGGCCGGCCCAGCGCCTATACATGCCTTCTACTGTTGTTTCCTTCCTTTTACACATATTTGCATTTTTTTACTCTTGCTTGTTTTATGAAATATTCTGAATATATCTGTTGTAAAATTCACTTTATACAGAAAAGTTCAAAATGTTAATCGAGCATTAGAAAAAAATGTTAAACATGTATAAAAAATGTTTCTAATTTATAAAAAATTGTATATTGTGTATGAAAAATTAGACATCAAACATATATATGAGACATGTTAATCATGTATTTCAAAACTGTTAAATTTGTATATAAAAAATGTTCCTGATGTATACAAAAAATATATATTGTTTATGGGAAAAGTAGATATAAAAATATATGTTTAGAAAATATTGATTTCGTATTTGAAAATGTTAAATGTAAATATAAAAGGTTCCTTATGTACAAAAAATGTACAGTGTGTATGAAAATATTAGACATAAAAGTATAAGTTTTCAAAAAAGTCAATCATGTATTTAGTTTTTTTAAATGTGTATGTAAAAATGGTCCTGATATGTATAAAAAATGTATAATGCATCTAAAAATATCAATTTTTTTATATAAAATGTAAAAAATTAGTTCCTGTCATGGATATAATCATGACAATACTATGGTGATGTGAATGTAGAGGCAATCATAACCTGATTGGTACGTAAAGCAAATGGGATTAAACACACATAATTATACAGGTTTGGGCCCTCTACGGTGTTGGTAACACCCTACTCCTGTGTGATCTCGCTCTTGCGTAGGTTACAATGTGAGAGAGTTCAACCCTCAGTGTGATGTCCTACTCTTGTCTTATATGGAGTGCGCTAGGAGGGAGTGGCATAACAGGCTGGTGTAAATACTATTGATGGTCACATGCATGATTGACCATTCGTGGCTATTATTACTGCTAACTGCCGTATTTAACTACTCTGTTATGTAACGGCAATGATGAATGCATCATGGGGGTCATGGCATCCTAGGACGTAGCCGATTGTAGATGGTCCGACTACTCCTATCTTGATGATGTCCGACTGTAGATTATCTTACTGCTCCTATCTTGCTCATGACCGACTATCGAGTCTTGTCTGTTAGGGGGTGTGTGATCCTACTATAGACACTGGACTCCTTAGCGAGTATTCCCCTTGTATCTGATGCCTTGGGCTTGTAGTTCCAATGCCCCATTGTCTTTGGGACCGTATCCTTGATTAGTCTGGGCCTTTGGTTGGGTCATATGTGTACTTAGGCCTATCCCTTATATATAACCCCAATACTATGTTTATGGAACAAGTAGACATCAAAAAATATAAGTTTAGTAAAGGCAATCATGTATTTGAAAACTGTTGAACCTCTCTATCAAAAATATTTTTGATATATAGAAAAAATATATGTCAAAAGGGTTGACATTAAAGGAGAAAACAATGAAATCCCTAAACCCTAAACAAAGAAAACTGAGAAAAAGGAAAAAAAGGATAGATAAACGAGTAAAAAAAGGAAAACAAGGGTAAAACATGAAAGAAACAAAGATAACAGATGAAGAAACAAAAGAAGAAAGAAAATAAGAAAAAAAAAAATAACCAAACTAGTATGTGGAACCGAGTGAGCGAATGACCTGAGCGTGAGCAAATGACCCAAGGTTGTCAGAAACATGATTTTGAATCGGATAGAAGTTCTGATGGTAGGATTGCAAACCTTACAACGACCTGATGCTATTCTTGCACCTTCGGGCGTGGCAAATGCTAATCTCACTTTGAGCGAGATATAGCATTCGTGAAGCTATGAAGGGTGTCCAATCGTCATAGCTATATCACGCCTATTCAGGCTCACCTCTGGAGTCCGCATGTATGGGCTGGACCATTAACGTGTTCTTGCATATCGCTAGTTCACTCAGTTGTTTCTAATTCGCTCTATGTACGTTCTTTTTTCTTTTTGAGTCTTTTTTAAGTCGGGTTTTCTTTTCATCAACATGACAAATATTTTTAAATAGAATAATTTTTTAAAAAAATACATGTTTTCATGTCTAATTTTTTCATACACATTGGAAATTGTTTCGTATGCATCAGGAACATTATTTCTCTATACATATTTAACATTTTTCAAATATATGAAATATTTTTAAAATATATCTTTTGATGTAAATTTTTTGCATGTACTTTGTACATTTGTCTTATATATCAGGAACATTTTTTCTACACACATTAACATTTTTTCAAATGCACAACTAATATTTTGCAAATATATGTTTTGATCTATAATTTTTTTCATATTGTACATTACATTAGGAACAGTTTTTAAAAAAATTAACTTTTTTTTAATTTCACATACAATTTTTTAAATACTTGAAGATTATTTTGTTAACATGATTTATTTAATGCTATCAATCTTTTTTTAACAATGGACAAACATTTTTTTCAAAAATTTAGTATTTGTTTGTGGAATATATTTACTTTTTTTAATATAACAAAAATATAAATAAAAAAATAAAAAGAAAAATGAGCGAAAAAACAAATACTTAGGGTAGAACTAAACAACTCTGTCTCAAGGGCGGCCCACCCGGGCGTTTCTTCAGGAGACGCTGGCTTCCGTGTCGCTATAGCTGCGCCCATATCGATCCAGATATGACTGGGTGTTTGCCATCTTCTTTCACAAGGCAAGCAACTTATATTCAGTGATGGCTTTTGTCCTAACACGACAACGGTTTGCTTTTTCAGTTTCTTACCAAAGCAAACTGCGGTTATAACATGAACCTATCAATCACACTTGTAACATTCACATGCAATTCTAGATTGGTTCAAACACATTGGCTCCCACATCGAGGTGATATAACCGTAGAGTTCACACAGGCAACCGAATAACAAAACATATGCAACCCTAATATCAAAAACTCAAAATGAAAGATGAAATAGCTTGACAAAAAGAAGACACCGAAAGGCACTAGATAACCGATCGAGAGACTTAATCACATAGGACATACGCTCTATCGTGTCGTCATTTGCTCCCTGGTCGGTGCAGCTACCCTACAGCAGACTGCAAGCAAGTCTTTTGATCATGGCCATTGCCGTAGCACCCTACCATACAATGGATTAGTCGTGGTTTCTTTTTTTTTCCTTTCATCGACCTTAGAAATGTAGAGCCGATTGCTGCGTCACCCTGTTTCTGTTTCTGCCTTGTGTTTTATCTCCTCCTCTGTTTGGCGCCATTTCTGATATAGCGATATAGGTACGGTCCCTGACTGTCCATTGCATGGCCGGAGCCTAAGAATAACGGACGGCGTGCATCACTTTGCATGCTAGGCTTAATCGCCATGCCACCGGTCAAGTTCAGGAAAATCTACCCCGGCCGGCTAAATTCTCGTTGAGCAATCAATGGAAAGGAGATCGCCCTGTTTGAAAAACCATAAGAAGGAGACGTCATCGTCGGCAAGCTAGTTAGAATGGCGTACCAGAAGAAGGAGAGCTCGCCGGCGGCCGGCCAGGTGCTGGTGGTGGCTGTGGCGATGGCGGTGCTGTTGCTGGCGCAGCATGCGGGGCGCGTCGACGCCAAGATGATCTTGTACGACGTGATGCAGGCGGACGAGGTGCCGGGCCGCAACGGGCTGACCCACGTGGAAGACCAGGCCAATCGGTACAGCCGCGGCTGCGAGGCCTCCAAGAAGTGCAGAGGCTAAGCTCTAATCCAGCCATGCTCAATGACCAATTTGTACTCCTTACATTCCTCAGTTACCTTGTTGCTACTTCTGCTGTTGAGAGGAAGATAAAACCCCGCGCGATTGCTATGGAATTTGTTTGCAATTATTTTAGTGAGGCTCGGTTGTATGAAACATGATTGTTTGGATTGACAATATGAGAACCGGAACTAAATGCATATAAAGTGGTGTAATTTGATTAGTGTATGGTTGTATGATTCAATATGAGTAACATGCATGATGCATGTTAAGTTAATGTGGGTCTTTTTTCTTCTCATGCATGATTAGTTCGATGTCACATGTGTTATTTTCAAGCGACTTACAAGTAACTCAACAAGAGGTTTTTTTAGGGTACCCTTGTACTCCCAATTGGAGGTGGGGAGTGCGGATCGATATCCACCATTGATTGGAAAGGGCAATATTGACTTTCTCCCTGAACATAATTCTCGGCGCAGTTTATGCCTACATACGGTTTACATGCAAGATCGTTGATGCTTACATCTTGGTGGGTGCGGAGGCGCTGATTGAGGGGGTGTTTGTTTCCAGGGACTTTTTTGTGTAGGGACTTTAGAGACTTTTTTACCAAACGGGAGGGACTTTTTAGGGACTAAACTAGGCATTTGGGACTAAATGAAGAAGACTCTCCTTGAGAGTCTTTTTTAGGACTTTTTGGGACTTTTCCAACAATGTCCCTCCATGCATTTAATGGCCCGCCACCCCATGGTGTTGTTTGATTGTTATTTTTCTATATATTAGGGGCAATATGGTCATTTAATAACCTCTAGGAAGGAACTAGGGACTTTTTAGTCTTTGCAAACAAACAGGGAGGGACTTTTTAGGGACTAGAGACTTTTTAGTTGGGACTAGAAAAAGTCCTAGAACTTATGAACCAAACAGGGCCTGATCTGGATCATCCCATAGTCCACGCCGGCGCACCGCCCGAATTCTACAGAATCAATTTTGCTCCTTCCGTAATTGGTTTCATTGGTTGAAATTAAATTGATGTTTGCAGTCACCTGTCCCATTGGTTTTGATTCTCCGGTGCTCAAGGTCTGCAACTCTGCATCTTGTTCTCTTGCCATGCATCGCTTATCAAGAAGAAAGTAATTACAGATCTCTGGCACCCGTCTCGCCGGCAGGGCCTCGTCCCCATGGTCCAGCTGATGAACTCGGGGTTTAATTATTGTGATGATCTTTTGATAAAAATGAGTCAGAAAATGATCCGATCCACGTTGTGTTCATAACTAAAATTACAGCAGTTACCGTACTTAATTGTCCATGGTACCATTTTACCCTTAAGATAACGGTACTCCACAACTTTTGGTGTCGGCGCTCCTTTGATACTAGGTTGGAATACCTGTGCAGATTATCCTTTGGATATGACAAAATGGACGGCTTATGTATAATTAGGGGTACTGTAAAAGAGCTCAACAACAAAGCCCATATTCCATAAAAGTCTGAGTAAATGATGTTGCCTAGCGTTAATAATGCTGTCGATCGATGGGAATATCCCGGTAGAGAAAGTCATCATGCTACATGAGAGCATGGATGGATGCATGGCCACCCATGTGTACATCATGTCATTTTTCTTCTCATCCTCCTTATCGGCATTGATCGAGACCACGCACCAGGCCACCTAGGCGAATTAGGCGCCATAGCTCATTCCACACAGACAAGCTGCTAGTGGTAACCGGAATCATCATGTCCTTTTGTCGTTGCCACTTACCAGGACGATCGTCGATTGAAGTGTACATGCATGAAGGTGACGCTTGCGTAGCACCTACTACAAATTGATCTATTTTAATCATTTCTCGCTTAATTAATTTATTTTCTCCCTTCAAAATGCTTGCACATTTCGCAAAATAAAACATGCATAACGCCGTGAGGGCGTCGGAACACGACTGAGACAAGGAAATTTGAAATGGTTCCACTACTTTCTCGGACGACGACCACCACCACCACATCGCCACGGAGGGCCGTTGGTTTGGTCCCGGACATTGAGATTAGCGAAGCACAAAATGAGAGAGAGAGAGAGAGATCTAGCCGTTTTTTCTAACGGAGGATGACGAGTACGAGTAGTCGGCTGAGAACTACGAACTAAAACCACGACATTTATTTTGGAACAGAGGGAGTAACTTTCTGAATGCGATCGAGTCCATACGTGCTTGATTGTAAATAAATACATTTCAGCTGTGTAATTAATAAAAGCTCCTTAATCACCAGAAAAAAAAGAAAAAGAGAAATAATAATACTACTAAAGAGGTGCTTTTGTAGCTAGGCAATATTCTAGCAGCATCAACGTTAAGGCGGTAGCTGCCATGGTAGTGGTTGGACCGGCAGTTATCACCGTCAGCTTGATCACGACTGATCGATTGATTGGTGTGGGACTTGGCCGTGCCATACGTGCACACCGGCCAGCCGCCCACCCGACCCGGGCATCAACAGCACAAGAGTACAGTGTAGTACGACTGCACGATGATTTTCCTCATCTTCCTCTTTGATTGGAATGCACAGGACTAACAAAAGTCGCCATAATGAATCTTGTTATCAGTTTAGCTAATTAACCTTTTATCGGCTCAAAATTTTATTATGACGAAGCTTGTACACTGCATGTACGGTTCATCACGCTTCCTACTGCCGGTTTGAAAATGTTGTACACGTACTCCCTCTGGTCTCGGGTGTATAGGGCGTGCGCGTGCTTCTAGGTCGGCAGTTCGACTAATCAAGCATGTATTATATGTGCTGAAAAGTATACATAGCTAGCTACTCTCTCTGTAAAGAAATATAAGATCGTTTTAGATCATTACAGGGAGTAGTTTTAATTGATTGGGTATTGCATATTTACTTGGCTAAAATCCAACTAGTAGCTGCATTAGAGTCATGAATCCAAGAATGCACATGGGCAACTACTGATTGTAATCAATCCATACTGTGGATATCAGAAGGGAATGCTGGAGGGGTGGTTGAAATTTCATGCGCGTTGTAGGAGTAGCTGAAAAGAAGGTAGTTGCCTTGCAAGAAAAATGGGAACCTTATTATATATATACACATCTACCAGTTAATCTAGAGCTTCAGACGATTAAATAACTTGTTTGTGCCACTCCCATGGAAAATTAAGTACACATCTCTTTATTAATCAGGCAGCTACATACGCGCGAGTTTAATTACCAAGGACAACAAACAAACCTGATCACATACACTACTACAAGTACTTGCAAGCAGCAAGACCAGAGCAAAACAAAACAGAGAGGCGGGAGTCAGATGGATGAAAAAAAGAAAAAGGAAGAGCAGCTTAATTGGAGCTGGCCGGCCGGGGTGATGGAGCTCAGCCGGTGTCTAGTCAGTGGTGATGTGCACGCCGATGACGATGACGAAGAGCGCGATGAGGGCGAAGTAGATGATGGCGTGGACGAGGATGGCCATGGCGCTGGTGTGCATGTTGCCGAACTCCACGAAGTGGTGCTTCCCGGGCAGCTGCAGCAGCAGCCCCGGCGACAGCAGCACGAACAGCACCACCGCGATCACCACCGGCCCCCAGTCCGACATCCTCCCTCTCCCTCCCCTTCCTCTTCTCCGACGCCGGCGGGTTTCTTTCTCGCTTTCTAGCTAGCTCCTCGAGGCAGGCAGAGAAAGCAAGGCAATGGAGCAGAGCAGAGCAGGAGCAGGGGCAGGAGGATGGTGTGATTGTGGAGGGAAAGGCGTGAGGGCTCCCTTTCATCGCCATTCCCACTCGGTTGGTGACGTCTCGCTTTCCCTGCCGCCTACGACCACATCGCTCATTTTCTAGTCACACCTTTTGCACCTGTATTTTCTAGTCACGCCTTTTGCACTTGCGCTTCAGAAAAGAAAATATTTTTTTTCTAAATAATTATATACTGTCAACAGCTCCATGCATGAAAATATTTTATTCAAATCTTATGATAAGGTAGTCCTTTTTGCGAAAAAGGACCTAGATCTTTTACAAAGGTTCGTGAAAAGGGCAAAGCATCCTATATACATAATAAAAATTAAATCGAGCACCACCGAAGTGGCCGTCTATGCGCAGCTGTTGACGCTCCCCTACCTAAGCCGGTTTGAGTTCGTAGATGACAGTTGGAAAGTGTTTGTGCACGTGCCCCTAAGATGCGGCGTACTAGAGCTGGAATCATCGCCATTGAACCCTTGAATAGATCTAAAATATCTAATCGTCGCACACAAACAATGAGAAACCCTAACCTCATCGCACCGAGGAGACATCAGGAATCTACACCGGAGCTCCATCGAATCCATCCCCATGAACAAACTTGATGAGAATCAAAGTCTGGAAGACCAACTCGAAATGAACCACCACCATGCGAGAGAAAAAAAACCATAACCTAAACTACTAGCCGAAGTCGAGACACCGAGATCCCCCTCCCTCACCACGGCCGCCTGAGCGGCAGGCAGAGGGGAGGTGGATCCATGGGCTCACCGGCGAAGCCTGAAGGGAATGAGTGCCCTAGCCGCCGGAGTCACGAAAGTGAAAAAGAAACCCTAACTTGGCAGGAAGGTTTGTGTATTTTTCTTTGACCATTTATAATTAGGTACTTAAGTAGGTGATTTCGACAACAACAAGAGAAGGAGAACAACGTCAAAAAAAGAACTTCTTTAAATTTCACTTGTTTAACTGCATGGATGGGGAGTTCAAACAATTATTATTAGCTAGCTATATCTAGGTGATTTCAACGCCACAACAACACCAAGGAGGACAACAACCGCAATTTTTCTTTTTTTTTAATGAGCTTGTTGATAACAGACAGGCAGGCAGGGCAGGCAGGTGGACAGTGAGTGTGAGAGTGAGGTCTCTCTGGCTGGACACCTCTCACTCTCGTCCTGTCCTCCATGAGAGTGAGTGCTGAGGTCAACTGGCAATGCTCATTGCGTGACCAGCTAGCTCCTCCTAACTGACAACGACTTGTCCTGAACTTTTCTTATCTATTCCAGCGTATCGTACCTTAATCTAGAATACAATCCAGTGGAACCAATACGGGAGATGTAATTGCGATTAACCTTCAGGAAGCTACATGAAGATGATGATGATCTCTCGTGTGTTTCTGCCTGTGCCTGAAACATCGCTTTCCATCGAGCAAGAACAAGTGGAAGAGGGCGAAAGGAGGAAAAGGAGGAGAGGAAAATGTGTGTGTAGATGATACGCAACACCTAAAGCCACACACACAAAAACAATATGCTAGCTAGCTAGCTGGTCCATGGCATGGCATATTGACATGACAACTCCACTAATTTGCTGCAACCATCTCAAAGGACACAGTGGATATACTCCCTCCATTCCTCAATATAAGCCTTTGTAGAGGCTCAAACACGGACTATATGCGGAGCAAAATGAGTGAATCTACATTGTAAAATATGTCTATACACATCCGTATATATTCCGTATTGAAATCTCTAAAAGGACTTATATTTAGAAACGGAGGGAGTACATTATATGCATGGATGAATATATTGTCGGCGATAACAAGAAAAAGAACACTTGCAAGAGTTACCAAGCAAGATCAGCTGCATATCAGTTTGTGCTCCTTAATTATATCCAAGTGCATCGAAATGGCAGTATGGATTTTGTTTTATGCATGATGGAGACAGGTTCCCCCATTCAGTTAGGCCGATCTACGGTTTACACAATTCAGCCATACTCACTCCTGAATTCATCTATGAAACACTTTCTTTCCTGCCGCGGCTCCTTGATAATTAGCCTTTCTCTGCACCGATAAAATTGACCATGATAAGAAGGCAAAAATAAAATTTATCAAGCAAGCTCTACTCCTTTTGTTCCTGAATGCATGATCCACCCAAGTATCTTCACATGACTTTTGTTGATGCTATGATCGAGACATATTTTTCTCATTCAGCTAGGCAGATCAACGTTTTTTTTAGCATACTATTAACTCCATGGATGTCGTTGTTTAATTCTTAATTATGATCAGGTAGCTAAGTAGGTGATGTCAACATCAGTAACAGCAACAACTAGGGCATCGGTAAAGAGAACAACAACTTGAAGAAAGAAAACTTCTTAAAATTCGACTTGTTTGACTCCATGCATGGGGCTTTCTTTAATTCTTTTTGAGAAAATGAGGATTATGGTTAGCTACCTAGTTAGGTGATTTCAACACAAGGTTAACAGCAGGAAGGAGGAGAAGAAGAGTGATTTCACTTGTTTTTAATGAGCTTGCTGTTAACAGGCAGGCAGGCAGGCGGACAGTGAGAGCGTGAGAGCGACGGGTCTCTGGTTGGACACCTCACACTTTTCCTCTGTGAGAGTGAGTGCTGAGGTCAATTTGCCACAAGGCAAATGCTCAGTTGTGTAGAGGATACGCAACACCTAAAGCTACACACACACAAACAAACAAAATGGTAGCTAGTGGTCCATGAGAATGACAATTCAATTGATTTGCTGTAACCATTTCAAAGGACACAGTGGATATACATATATACACATGGATAATATCATCAAGGATAATAAAGGAAAAACCACCGATGATTGTTACTGACGGGAAAGGTAATACACGGAAAACAATGTACGTAGAAGAGACGCAACACCTAAAGTCACACACACAAAAACAATACTATGCTAGCTAGCTGGTCCATGACATGGACAATTCAATTGATTTGCTACAACCATTCGAATGGCACAGTGGACACACAAACATATATGAACGAATGATTTCTACAGATAAGAAGAAAAAACTGTATACATACCGGTGTGTTTTTCTTTTGTTCATGCATGCATGTTGGATGGACCAAGTGTATCAGTAGTATGGCTTTTGTTTCCTGCATGATGGTGACAGGCTGCCCCATTCTGTTAGGCCAATTTTTAACTTCACAATTCAGGCATGTGCTTAGTCCAAAATTTGATTATTTATCGTATCCTGGATTTAAATTATACGATTAAAAGCTTGAGACAGGTTTCTCTGCATGGATAAAAACGACAAAGATAACAAAATAGAAAAACCTAAATGATAAGTGCCACACTTCAGGTGCGTGGCACTCCGGCCCTGACGTTTTTTTGGTCGAAATTGCAGTCACGCAAGGATGACAAATTGCAGTGACACATGATAAGTTTCTGTCAAAAATAAACTGAAGCACGAAAGTTGTCATGCTTGTCAACTAAAGTTTCCATACTCGTGTAACAAAACTTGCCACCGAAAATGTTCGAAGTTGCCATGTGCACTTATCAGGGTCCTAAAAAAGGGAAACAAATATAGTTACCAAGCAAAATCAACTGTATGTCGCTCTCTTCGCCCATTGTCCCTGAATGCAATACCCGCCCAAGTGTATTGACATGCCTTTTGTTGATGCTATTGCAATGGTCGAGACATGTTTTTCCCATTCAATTAGGCAGATCAACGGTTTTTTAGCATACCGTTAATTAACTCCGTGGATGTGTTTATTCAATTCCTAATTATGATTAGGTAGCTAAGTAGGTCATTTCAACATCAACAACAGCAAGCACTAGGGCATCAGCAAAGATAACAACCAACTTCAAGAAAGAGAACTTCTTAAAATTTCACTTGTTTAATGCCATGCATGGGACTTTCTTTCCTTTTTTAAAGAAAATGAGGATTATGATTAGCTATCTAGTTAAGTGATTTCAACACGGGATTAACAGCAAGGAGAACGAGAAGAGTGATTTCACTTATTTTTAATGAGCTTGTTGTTACCAGACATGTGGACAGTGAGAGGGTGAGAGCGAGGTGTCTCTGGCTGGACACCTCCCACTTTTTCCTCTGTGAGAGTGAGTGCTGAGGTCAATTTGCCACAAGGCAAGTGCTTAATTGTGTAGAGGATACGCAACACCTAAAGCCACACACACACACACACACACACACACACAAACAACATGGTAGCCAGCGGTCCATGACATTGACAATTCCATTGATTTGCTGTAACCATTTCAAAGGACACAGTGGATATACATATATACGCATGGATATAATATCATCAAAGATAATAAAGGAAAAAGCATCGATGATTGTTACCGACGGGAAAGATAGTACGTGGAAAACAATGTATGTAGAGGAGACGCAACACCTAAAGTCACACACACAAAAACAATACTATGCTAGCTAGCTGGTCCATGACATGGACAATTCAATTGATTTGCTACAACCATTGGAATGACACAGCGGACACACAAACATATATGAACGAATAATTTCTCCAAATGAGAAGAAAAAACTGTATACATAGTGGTGTGTTTTTCTTTTGTTCATGCATGCATGTCGATGGACCAAGTGTATCAGCAGTATGGCTTTTGTTTGCTGCATGATGGCGACAGGCTCCCCCATTCTGTTAGGCCGATATATGAACTTCACAATTCAGGCATGTGCTTAGTCCAATATTCAATTATTTATTGTATCCCGGATTTAAATTATACGATTAAACGCTTGAGACAAGTTTCTCGCATGGATAAAAACGACAAGGATAACAAAATAAAAAAAAAACCTAAATGATAAGTGCCACACTTCAGGTGCGTGGCACTCCAACCCTGACGTTTTTTGATGTAAATTTCAGTTAGGCAAGGATGACAAATTGCAGTGATACATGGCAAGTTTCTGTCAAAAATAAACGAAAGCACAAAAGTTGTCATGCTTGTCAACTAAAGTTTCCATACTCGTGTAACTAAAGTTTAGATAAAAAATGTTCTAAGTTGCCATGTGCACGTACCTGGCGTGTGGCACTTATCAGGGTCCTAAAAAAAGAAACAAATATAGTTACCAAGCAAAATCAACTGTATGTCGCTCTCTTCGCCCATTGTCCCTGAATGCAATACCCATCTAAGTGTATTGACATGCCTTCTGTTGATGCTATTGCAATGGTCGAGACATGTTTTTCCCATTCAATTAGGTAGCTCAACATTTTTTTAGCAAACTGTTAACTCCATGGATGTGTTTATTCAATTCCTAATTATGATTAGGTAGCTAGTAGGTGATTTCAACATCAACAACAGCAAGCACTAGGGCATCAGTAAAGAGAACAACCAACTTCAAGAATGAAAACTTCTTAAAATTTCACTTGTTTAATACTATGCATGGAACTTTCTTTCCTTTTTTTTAAGAAAATGAGGATTGTGATTAGCAGCAAGGAGAACGAGAAGAGTGATTTCACTTGTTTTTAATGAGCTTGTTGTTAACAGACATGTGGACAGTGAGAGGGTGTGAGCGAGGTGTCTCTGGCTGGACACCTCCCACTTTTTCCTCTGTGAGAGTGAGTGTTGAGGTCAATTTACCACAAGGCAAGTGCTTAATTGTGTAGAGGCAACACCTAACACCCCCCCCCCCCCCCCACACACACACACACACACAAACAATATGGTAGCTAGCGGTCCATGACATTGACAATTCAATTGATTTGCTGCGACCATTTCAAAGGACACAGTGGATATACATACATACGCATGGATATAATATCATCAAAGATAATAAAGGAAAAAAACACCGATTATTGTTACCGACGGGAAAGATAGTACATGGAAAACAGTGTATGTAGAGGAGACGCAAACACCTAAAGTCACACACACACACACACACACACACACACACACACACACACACACACACACACAAAGACAGTACTATGCTAGCTAGCTCGTCGGTGACATGGACAATTCAATTGATTTGCTACGACCATTCGAATGACACAGTGGACACACAAACATATATGGACGAATAATTTCTTCAAGATAAGAAGAAAAAATCGTATACATACTGGTGTGTTCTTGTTTTGTTCATGCATGCATGTTGGATGGACCAAGTGTATCAGCAGTATGGCTTTTTGTTTGTTGCATGATGTCGACAGGCTCCCCCATCAGTTAGGCCGATCTATGAAGGCATGTGATTAGTTCTATATTCAATTATTTATCATATCACGAATTTAAACAATACGATAAAACGATTGAGACAGGTTTCTCTGCATGGATAAAAACGACAAGAATAAGAAAATAGAAAAAAGAGATGCATATAGTTACCAAGCAAAACCAACTGTATGTCACTCTCTTCGCCCTTTGTTCCTGAATGCACGACCCATCCAAGTCTGCTGACATCCCATTTGTTGACCATTCGAGGCCTTGACTTGGCTGATTTATGGATTTAAGTATTCGAACTTAGAGAATGCTTTCTTTCATGTCCATTCCTTGTTTGGCCTTTCCCAGCAAGATGAAATGCATGAAACGCTTTCACTGCCTTTGATACGACCCATCTCTAGCTGTTCATTGGTGTTGGCTGCCACGATAGCAAGGAGGGCAAGGATGAGGAACGGTTGTGATGGTCAATTGGTCATGACTACTGCTACTTGGCATTGATGTTTGTGTCGTGTTTGTGTGATGCCCAGCATTTTGGGGGCGTGTTATAACGGCTTTAGCCTGGTTTTCCGGTAATTGTTAGGACAATTCTCTTCTTAATTAATGAATATCACACTATAGAATCTGGTTTCAAAAAAGAAAACTTGATGTCACTCTTAATTAATGGCCGCGATGGCATTATCTCTTCCTTTCTTTGCATTCGCAATTGATTTCGTGTTTTTTTCTGGCGCATTGAGCAGTGGACATGCAAATGCTGGGTTTGCACTCGCTGTGGTTGTACCACCTTGATGCGAAGATTGAATGAAATTCCATTCGTCAAAAAATCTTTTCATTTTGCATTCCTCAATGTTTTGGATGCTTCTGAAACGGATCATTTTGTATGCTCTATTATGTTGCACTACCCACAAGTTTAATATGGGATCGATCATCAAAGTTGCCTGGCTAGTTGTGCAAAAGATCATATGAGTGTCAGGAAAGCATGGTACTTGATATATCTTACTCACCTTACTTTTTGAGGGGAAAATGACTTGCCTTTTTCACTTTACATGCCAAACCCTTATCAAGGTTTTATTCTTTATTGCGGCCGGCGTATGGAACTTTGTACGGTTGTGTAGAGCTAAGTATGTGGTCTTCTGTGGCTTGAGATAGACAAGATTAGTAAAGCTTGAGTTTTTTTTTCTGGAACGAACTTTGTTGTGTTTCCTAAGGTGATAAGAGAACATGGCATTGGTAGAGCATGACACCACTCGTCAAGATTCTAATCCAACAAGAAGTTGAACCATTTAACTTATTGTTATTTAGTTTGCTGATGACAGACATGCAGAGACGGTGAGAGTGAGGATATTTGTTCTCTAGATAATGGAAGAACATATAACTTTTCTACTTTGTGTGTGAGCGGTAACTGGTGAGGTCAACTAGCAGGCAAATGCTCAATGCTCTCTTTTCTAACGAAGGTTGTTCTTAACTACTCCCTCCGTCCAATAATATAAGACGTTTTTGCAAGCTAACATAGCTAGCAAATGTTGGATTTAATCTTGATATTTTGTATCCGTATTTTCATTTTAGTTCTACATGTAGCTACAGTATGTGTAGTGTGTGCAGAAATACGTGAGATGTGTGTGAGCCGCTGGTTTCATTCAAGAAAGATCATGCATGGCAGGAGGCCTGTACCGGGCGAAGCTGGCGTAGCAGTGAGAAGCGGTGCACAGAGACCGGGCAAGTAAGTAGTGGTTTGTTACGGCGCATGCGTGGAGTTAGTTGCGCTGGTGGCGTGACTTAGTGCATGGAGTTGTGCTGTCAGTGACCGAGTGCCATGGCCGGTTAGTGCGTGCATGTGTGTATTTAATAGATGTATGCATATTTGCTTTATGTCAAGAGAAATATAGAGAAGAAAACGTCGGACCGTGTTGTGAGAAGCAACTTGAGGTGAAATAGGGGCTGAGAGACTTAGCTGCAACAGCAAAAACATGTTATATTGTGGGACGGAGGGAGTAGTTCCGAATTAGATGGAGGATCAGCTGCCCACCTTTGATTAATCCATGCATGCATCTGAATTATCCAAATTCAGAAATTCAGCAAGAAATCCTGAATAGATCCAACCTGAAGATTGAACGTGGTGCAGTGGGGGAACATAGGAGCTGTAAATGTAATTCGCATGCACTGATCAACTAGGTTATTCGGGCATCCATTGTTGAACTAGCGCTAGCCAGAGCCATAAGTAGGATGATGATGTGAATAAGGCACGCGCCCAATCTCAAGTTTTTGGGTTTGTGCTCATGTTGCATATTTCGCTTTCCATCAAGAAAAAATCGTGGTATAGGATAACATAATGAAACTAACGAAAAAGAATATACGGATGCAACAACTAAGGTCATATACCCACCACACAAATTGTGTGTGTTCTAGCTTCTTCTCCTTTGTTCTACTGAGTTGAGGCATCGATTTGCCGCAACTTCTCAAAGGACATATAGACAAGGCGAAGAACTAAATAAAGTTGCATAGCAAAATTATCAAAAAAGCATGATCCCAGAGATACACAGTAAATTTCACATGATCCCAACATATAAATCTCAAGAATATAAATTTCACATGATCCCAACATATGTAACATATCCCAGGTCAGCAATGATTGAGCCCAGGCAAACTAATTAACAAGCAGCAAGAACCAAACAGACAGAAAGAGCAAAAGGAACAGCTAGAACAGGATGAAGCAGAGTACTCTACTACTCATGATGAGGAGCCGAACTCGATGCGGACGCCAACGACAACGAGGAAGAAGGCATCAAGGGCGAAGAAGATGATGGTGTGGATGAGGATGGAGACGACACTGGTGTGGAATTTGCCGCACTCGATCGTCCGCGATTTGCCAGGGATCTGAAAGACAAGCCCTGGGGACAGAAGGATGAAGAGCATGAAGGAGATGAGCACCGGACTCCAGTCCTGCATCTTCTTCTTCTTCTCTTCTAGTTCTTTGGGATGATGATGATGATGAGTACTCAAGCCAGCTACAGCTATGCTTCTAGAGCGAGATAGAAGATGGCCTTTTCTTTATTTATGGATGGCTTTCCATCCTTGTTGTGAATTATCCCTTATGTATGTACTGCCTGGACAGCAGGGAAAATGGAGTGGTCTCCAGAAAGTTTTGTTTCTGAAAGAACTTGTGGTTTCCATAATATGCAGAACGAGACTAGCTTCTTTATTCTGTGGAAGAGGAGGGAGGAAGCAACCAATCAGATTGGCATCTCAATCAGAGTGGAAAAAGAGTGGCTTCCTTCCTTTGTCTGTTTGAGTTTTTTCTGCACAAACTTAATTAATTAATGCATTTTCTGGACAGCAAAATTTCCTCGAGGATATGGACAGAAATGACAAATTGCCCGCTCTCTACAGTCAAACCCAACAGTAAAATCTTAAATGGACCACATTGACACCAATGCCATATACTATTTAGAACTAGTTGTGAATCATCTCAAGAAGGTCAAATTTCAGAAGGCTCGCCATTAAAGAGTTAGTTTGTGGTTAGTCCTTAGTTCCTTACTCCTCACCTTAATAGGGATCTAGCTCAGTCTGACTTCTACAACCATTTGGTTATTTTGCTACATACAAAGCTAGTTAATGCATAATATTGAGGTTAGGAATGAACATCTCCACGTGTGCCCGAATAGAAACACCGACCAATAACACTATATGCAGAAAATAACTTAGTTTGCCTTTTATTTCCCAAGTTTGAACTAGTGCCAGTCTAGTCCACACATGATAATGCATGGCACTTTATTTTTCACCGCTACATGGATCGGACCACTGACTAAACAATGCTGGTCCGTTTTTCGGATACTAGACCTCTCAGTAGCCGCCCATGCCGGTAGTGACGTCAATGGATGGTGATATGGTGGTGTAGCAGTATGGTGGAACATGCACGTCGCACATTGCCGGAATGGTCTGAATCACCCATGTCCCTATCACCGCAATCCAACCCTGATCCAGTTGTGTTTGTTGTTGTGGCTGGCTAGAACCCTGACCTTGTTGTTGTTGACCTTGTTGTTGTTGCTGCTGAGGTTGGGTGGAAATACCTTGTACCAATTGTTGTTGCTGTTGCAAAACGATGGCGTGCACGACGTTGTGGATGGCCTCACATCTTGACTGCTTGGGGATCGCTTTTAGTTGCTGACAACACTGCTCCCACATTACCAAGCAGCTGCTATGTTGCACCACCTGTGACCGGAGGAACGACATATCAGCAACTGGGCTACACTGTTGTAGGAGGGCATCCCTGCATGGGTTCAACTTTTGATGTGGAACTGGTTGTTCTTGTGGCTGTGGAGTTGGTTGCTGCTCTGGAGATGATGGATGGTGCGGCTCCCAAGCAGTACGGAATGCAGTAAAGGGTTCGGCGGCCGTGGTGGTCGCCGCGACAACAATGAGGGCAAGGACGAGGAATTTCTTCATGGTTGATTTGTGTTAGATAATGTTTGTTCTCCAGTTGAGTGAATGGTGGGTGCTGGAGGAGTGTCTTGATTGTTTAGGCCTATTTATAACTGACATGGCATCACCTTTTTTCATCTTTGCATTTCCTTTTCTTAAAAGTGCATGGATGCTTCTCGGACTCTAACATTTGGTATGTTGCGTTAGGTGCAACTGCTTACAAGCATATACTTGCACTGATCATCGAAGTTCTTTGTTGTTGCATGTATCATTCCTCTATCAACAAATCTTGATAATTGACATAACTCATCTTATTTACTTTACATGTCAAACGTCGATCCGGACTGCAACATTTTCTAAAACTGGGTTTGTTATATTCTACAAGTTGTTACACATAAACTAGATTAGCTTGTCTTGCACCAAACTAAGTTTGTAATCTTGTGTGGCCTGTAAAGATACATAAGACTAGTATAGTAACTTGCAAAAGTAGACGATGACATCATTTCATCGAATTCCTTTACATGTCAAGGATTGTAATGTTGTACAGGATTAGTATAAGGATTTACACGTAGGTACATATGAAGGTTTCTTCAAGATTCCGTCAGTTTGTCAAACTAAGTCTGTAGTGTTGTGCATATCGTTAAGATAATCAAGTATTGTTTGCTGAATTTGTTCAAGATTGTTCATGACAAGTGTTGGGACTAGGAATGATACAGAGCATTTGCAAAGCATGTGCGTCCACTTTTTTTTTGCATTTCTTGAGGGAAATTATAGTACAATTTAGCAGATATTAGTATGAATAGATATATCCAAACATTTCATCAATCCGCAAGAAAATTCACAAGGCATTATCTATCATGAACAAAGCAAAAAAAACATGTTAAGGAATGTTAAATTAATCATGTCCTCTGCTAATTAAGTGTTGTTTTCTTCTTTGGGTTTGTTGTAATAATAGGCAGGTGCATAGGCCATGCCTTGAACACTATTGTATCCTTGATTTGCTGGGAACAACATTCAGCAGTGGCCATGGTGTCCACCATGATACTGAGACCGAGGGAAGCTTGCTGGCCAACAATTGGGCATCTTTTAAAATTGTGTCGAATATGTGTATTGGGCTACTATTAAACTTGGAGTATGTGGAGCATCAGGTGTTTCAGTCAGACACGTGTAACCGAGTACTATTATATAAGGTACCACACATAGCCAAAATATACTAGGCATAAGTTACGCTATGACAGATATCACGAGAGGGACGGTCCGCACACTTGGCAGGGGTGCATGGCAAAGGTGGTTGGAGTGCTGTCTGGGCTTATCGTCAACTTGTATCATGTGATGGTACATGGGGAGGTGCGCCCGTAATCATGCCATGGGGATTAACCACGATGTTGAACCTTGTTAAGAAAACATCGTGTGTCCCGTCTAGTTTTCTGCAATGAACTACTACGTAGTTTATAATAAGTGGTGTCATGAGCTATGGTTGTGGGGATCGTATCATCGTGTAGAGGCGCGTGGTCGGCGCTCCCAATGCGGATCTGACGGGTGGCGGCGTGAGGACTCCGATGGCCTTGTGGTTTCGATCGGCTGCCCAAAGGGCAGACGGTCGGTTCTCGCCGTCTCTAGTGTGAGCATAGAGATGATCTGCACAGGGAGGTTCCTGCGGTGCTCCGGGTCTGCCTAAGGCATGAGGTCTGCCAACTCCAAGACCCGGTCTGGATTTCTGCGGGCCTACGACGAAGGGGTCCTTCATGTGTCACAAGTCTGAGGCCTCATGTCCTACCACGTGTCATGGAGGTTCTAGGCTGGATAGGTTCTCGGGGTTTTGGGTTTGGGAGGGTTAGGCTACCAGCAAAAGCCATACTCTGGTTATAGTCATAGTCATCGATGGTGGTGCATACGGGCATCGTTCCCTTGTTGGAGGCATCGATGTTGATGTCCTCCCCCATCTCCCAGTATACTACGAGGGAAAACCTAGATCTGATCTCCTGGATGGGACGATGACAACGCTTCTGGCTTTGCTTGGTATCGTGTTTCCTCTTCGGGCATTGTCTTGGAGTTAGACTCGGCAGGATGGACTCAAGACTCGTGGAGGTGGTCCGCGGCAGCTTGCGTGACCTCCACATGCAAGGTGAGTCAGGCGAGCTATGTTCGCCAACCTCACGGGATTGAAGTGGCATATGTCTGCTCTATCAGACATAGTGTTCCTCTTCGATATCATCAAGCTTCATCGATATGGTAACTGTGGCATCCCATATTGATACAGCGGTTTTGGTGTGCTCTCTGGTAGCAGAGAAGGCACTTGAGTGATCAGCCATGTATGTTTTGGGGTGTTAGCTTTCTGGCATGTTGTATGTTTTGTGCAGCTTTAGGTCTAGTCTAGCTAGGTCTTGTTTAGGTTTTCTCCTGGCTTTCCTTGATTACTCAAGCAGACCTTTTTCATTTCTTATTTGTTTGACACTTGCCTTATGTGGTGCATTCCTCCTTTGGGGGTGTTACCGGTAATATCCCTTTCTAATCAATGGATTGGCATCTCTCCCGCCAACATTCAAAAGAAATCTTACATGGACCAATTGAAGGTCAAAACCCATAATGCTCGCCATTAAAGAGCTGGTTTGTTGTTAATCCTTACTCCTTAAATAATTACCTTAATAGAGATTCGGCTCAGTTCAATTTTTACAAATGTGCTACATACAAAGCTAATTAATGCATATATTGTTTTTTGGACGAACAACTCAACATGTTCATGAACGGAACACCAATAGATAATCTATATGCATCAAAGAATATATATCTTTTCTTTTATTCATTTTTCGGCGCTGCATGGATAGGACCATCGACTAACAACGGTAGTCCATCTATCGAGTATGAGATCTCTTGTCTTCTCATTAGCCACTCATGCTAGTATATATAGTGACGTTGCTATGCTGATGAGGTGATAGAGCAGTACAGTGTGACGTGGATGTCGCACATTGTCGGTAGAGTCTGAAGCACCCATGTCCTTATTGTGTCGATCCAACCCTGATTCAACTGATGTTGTTGAGGTTGGATGGAACCTCGACCTAGTAGTTGTTGTTGAGGTTGGACCAAAGTACCTTTCTCCCAATTGTTGTCGTTGTTGCAAAACAATGGCGTGCACAACATTGTGGATGGCATGGCACTGTGATTGCTTGGGAATACGTGACAGTTGCTGACAGCATTGCTTCCTTAACACCTGACATCTGCTTTGTTGCACCACCTCTGACTGGAGAAATGATAAAGTTGTCACTGGATTACACTATTGTAGGAATACATCCCTACATGGGGTTCAATTGTTGTACAAATGGTTGTTCCTGAGCTGGTTGTTCATGTTGTTGTGGGAATGGTTGTTGTTGTGGTTGGGGATAGAGTGGTTGTTGTGGTGGGGGATAGGGTGGTGGTTGTGGAAATTGTTGTTGCCCAAATGGTAACCGTTGTGGTGGAAATGGCTATTGTTGTGGAGCCGATTGCTCCTCTCGAAAGAGTAGTTGTGGTTGTGGAAAGGGTTGTTGTTGTGAAAATGATTTTTGTGGTTGCAACTGGGGTAGTTTCATATCGGTGGTGACTATGGCGATGGTAGCCATAGTAGCAAGAAAGGCAAGCGCAAGGAAGATCTTCATAGTTGATTTATGTTGGATATTGTTTGCTTGGCTTTGATGTTTGTTCTCTAATGTGAATGGTGGATGATGGAGGATCTTGATGGTGTATGCCTATTTATAGCTACCATGGCATTGTTTGTTTTCATCTTTGCAATTACTTTTCTTGGAAAGTGCGGGGATGCTTCTCAACTCATCATTTCGTATGTTGTGTTTGGGGACACTACTTATAAGTGTATTCTTGGATTTCTCATCAAAGTTCTTTGTTGTTGCACATATCACTCCACTGTCACCAAAGCTTTATAAACTAGATGATATCCCGCACGTTGTTGCCGGAATACTTTGCAACATATTTCTATTTGATTCGTCGTTTGAAACATGAATATTTGTTGTAAAATGTTTATTAAATATAAATAGCATGATATAATAAAATTCTCATGTATTTTTGCATGTTATGATGCATGTTTCATGATGAAGTGACATGCTTGCATGTTGAGAGACATATGATAGTGGAGGTGAGGCTCTTCTCATGCATGTTGTGCGTATGATGTGGCATGCTTGCATGTTGACAGAAATAGTTAATGGGGGCTAGCTATTTAGATATAGAAGATTGGCATAACTCATGTTATTCACTTTACATGTCAAACATCAATCTAGATTGCATCGGAGTCTCTGAAACTAGTTTGTAATGTTCTACGGGTTGTTACTCATAAACCAGACTAGCATGCCTTGCATTGAACTAAGTCTGTAGTCTTGTGTGGCCTGTAACGATACACAAGACTTTATAGTACAGTGTGACTTGCAGAAGTGGAGCATGACATGATTCATCAAAATCCTTTTACATGTCAAAGGCTTTACGGTACACATGTGAAGCTTTGATCAATATTCTGTTGGTCTGCCAAACTAAGTTTGTATTGTTGCGCGAATCATTCAGATAATCAGCAGGTTGTGTTTGCTAAATTTTGCTCATGACAAGTGTCGGAACTGGGATTGCCAGGAATGATACCGAGCCTTTACATGGCATAATTTGTTTGCAGCTCTTCAGGGAAATTTAGCAGATAAAAACGAATAGATAGAGATATCCAGGCATTTCATGGATCCGCCAGAAAATTCACAAGGCATTATCTATCATGAGCAATGCTACAAAACAGGTTCAGTAAAGCAATCACATTCTTATTCCAGTCGAACAGTTGATGAATGCCGTATGCCTCTGAGTAGAAATCTCGAGTTCAACTCAGCGCGATCTCTAACTACTTGGAGAAAGACAAGTAACAAGTCCACAGCAAAATCAAGATGCGCAGATGGAAGGTGATAGCCATCTAAATAAAACTCAGACCACTGGAAGCTCCCCGCACTCACTAATGACCACCTTCTTCTTCGGACGGTCACCTCTGTCGGTCTCTGATGACTCTATCGTCCTTACGATGTCCATGCCTTCAAGAACCTGGCCAAAGACAACGTGTCTCCCGTCCAGCCACGGTGTCTGCAAGCAAGGTAGGAGAAACCTCAATCGGGGATTTATATGAACTTCAAACTTAGCAATGGAAAAAAGGGTACTATTATTCAAATGGACTGACTGATAGCAGGAAGTAAACAATTAATTACCTTGACTGTGCAGATGAAGAATTGGCTGCCGTTGGTGTTCGGTCCAGCATTCGCCATGCTGAGCACTCCAGGTCCAGTATGAACCACTAAGAACATTAAATAATATATAATCAGTTAGCATATAATCTGAAGCAAAGATTGAGTGACAAAGGTTCATTGCAACACATACATTGGAAGTTCTCATCCTTAAAGGTGCGGCCATATATGCTTTTCCCTCCAGTACCCTGAAATATATCAGTTTCTAGTTATTCAATGCCATTGTTGGAAGCTGTCTGTTTCATTTTAGGCAATCTGAAGTCTCAAAGTACTTCAGCCAGCCATGCATAAGTAGATCAAAATGCAGATGAAACACATAATCATGTATGCCTCAATATGGGAAAGGATGGCGCGATGGCAATCACCTTGAATTCTTACCACAAGGCCACTGACAACAAAACAGAGTAGGATGCACTTGTGCAAGTTATTAATGACAATCAAACATGGATAAGATCCAGGATCAAAATGCAGCACGATAACAAATTGAATGCCGGTACACGAGCAAAGCTAGTAGTAAAGGATTTAAACTCCCTATCCTTCTCCCCCAGTCCCTCTGGTCCGTAAAATAATGCTTAAACAGCAGAGTACTCAAATAGCTAAACTATACAATTCAGAAGAAAAGGAGAGGAAGAACTAGCATAACTATCAACAAACAGAAACAGGTACATTCATGTGAAACGATTACGTGCAAAACAGGTAGTACACTCTTTAGTTTTTCTTAATGCAATCGCAATACGGCATAAGCATGCACGTGCAACAAACAAGAATAGATGAAGGTAGGAAACGCATACGTTGCCCTTGTCAAAGTCTCCCCCCTGAATCATGAAGTCCTTAATGACACGGTGGAAACTTGATCCCTTGTATCCGAACCCTTTCTCCCCTGGTACAAAAAGGAGAAATTGGTCATATACCTCATCAGAGCAATCCTTTACAGATGGGATAACAGAACAGGGCTCCAACAGTCCCTCGTACCAGTGCAGAGAGCACGGAAGTTCTCAACGGTTTGGGGAACATCATCCCCATACAGCCCGATGACAATCCTCCCAACGTTCTTCCCAACAGGGTTGCCAATGCTTATGTCAAAGTACACCTTGTTTGTAACTTTGGACTGAAGCTCAGGTGCCTGCAATGCATGATGAAAGAACAGCTTCAAACACCATGAAATGTATGACATATAATAAGGTAAAAGACACCCACCAATGCAACCACAAAAAACGGCATATTGTGTAAACCATACAGTGGCACATTTATTCCCTTAGACGGCAACAGTAACTGGACATAATAAACTAAACACTAACACATGCTGATGGTACTCTGCATCTAACACTGGCATAACCCGGCGGTTATCATAAGTAAGTGATGATAAAACCTCAACTTGCAAATTTGTCCACGCACACAAAAAAATTCAGTTAGTGACCTGATTTTTCGCATGAAAATTACAGATACCAAATAACATAAGGAATGGCATGGAAGTCACATCCGAAGGCACACACTACATGTCTACTAGACTGCAATGGGCTTCCTGGCTGAACCAGGAGCGGTGCGCCAGATACGCAGGCTTTACACAGGTAGCGGCCACAGTACCTAGATAGAAACAGCTGCACATTTGATTCCTCAGACCACTGACGACTAACACTAACTGAACCTAATGGACTAACATAAACACATGGCATGCCCGTCGTGCACAGAGCCTAATGTTTATTACAGAAGGAAGTAACTGACGGTAAATCTCAACTTGCATTTCTTCACACGAAAACTCGGGGAGTGAACTAATTTTTCTCATGAATATACCAAATTGTGTGGATGTTCGCATCGGAAGGCAAAGGATACACGTCTACTAGATTGCAATTTGGTAATAGATATGCAAGCTCCACATAGATTGCGGCCCTTGTGGCCAGATAGATAAATAGATAAATAAATGCTGAATCTTTACATAGGGTTCGGCGCTGGCGGAGGCGACGAAGCGCGCGCGACTCTGATGGGAGACGGAGAGGGCCGGGGACGCGACGCGGACACCGCGGAGGGAGAGCGCCGACGAGGGGGCCTTCGAGGCGAGGAGCGCCCTCTGCGCCGCCGGCCCCGCCGCCGCCGGGCGGGCGATGGCCTGCAAGAAAGAACAGCACACACAGCACAAGATTCAGGCGGAGGAGGAGGAGGGAGACCAGGCGGGTCCGAGCAGAAGGGGGGAGGAGGAGGAGTGGAGGGGGCGCACGAGCGTGGCGAAGGAGGAGGTCGCGGCCGCCATTGGAGGGTGAGGAGAAGGTTTGTTGGAGGGGACGGAAGACTCTCTGCAGATAGCCAAAAGGATGAGCTTTTTATTCTGCTTCCTCACTCCCCTGATGCCCGTGGAACTATTGATTCGAGTCCTTCTAGTTCATCCTATTTGCTTACCCAGGTCCCTGGGTTAAAACAGGGGTGAGATTGAGATACCCATGGTTAAACCTTCTATGAAGTTTGGCCGTCCATCTGAGCCGTCGAGTGATGCATTGCGTGTTTATCGTGGACATATAATTAATGAGCTCATTTTGTGGAAAGGGTCATACATGACAGGTGCATTTCAATGCGTTCATTCGTATCAGCTCTAGAGGATTGATCCATCGGCTTGGTCGGTGCTACATATATATGGTACCACAATCTTTCTCTTCTTATCACTCGCCGATATCGCCGGCTGGCGGGATGGCGGTGCTGGTGGCCACGATGCAACATGGCATCACGCGCATGTTGCACATTGTAGGCAGGGTTTGAAGCGCGGTGCTCATCGTCGCCTCAAACTGGACTAGTCGTTCCTGGTGACGCCGGGGGGAACCATGTCCTAGTTGTGGTCGTTGTTGCCGTTGCTCTTGTTGCTTCTCGATGATGATGGTGTGCACTAGGCCACATATGGCTTGGCATCAGGATGGCATAGGGATCCGGGTGAGTTGTTGGCAGCATTGCTGCTGCCTCACTTCGCAGCCGCTTTTCGTCAACACCCGTGATTCAAGGAATGGTGGTATTGCCACCGCGATGTGCAACTGTTGGATGAACACTTTGCACGGAGTCAACTTTTGATGAAGTGATGGATGGAATGTTTCTTGAGGCTGTTTTGGAAAAGATTCTTGTGGCCGCTTCAGGACTAGTTGTGGTTGCTGTGGAACTGGCTGCGAAAATGGTTGTTGGGTAATGCCAAGGTGGCAGGCAGTCTTCAACTGTGCAACAACATTGGTCGCCAGTGCAAGGAGGAAGACGAGGATGGGCAATGCCGTCATGGTGGACCACGCGCGTGGCTAGCCTTTGTTCGACTTTGATGTATGTGTGAAGGACGATGAAGGCCTATTTATCAAGGATGGTTTCGTCTACGGGCTCGCTTTTCTTCAGAGTGTTTGGATGCTCCTAAAACAGATCATCTGGTTGTTAGAATAAATTCGAGACATACCGTTGATCATTCAAGGACCAAGCAATCACACGAGCACGGCACCAAGATTTGTTAACGAGGTTCACCGATATAGCTACATCCCCAGGACCTGACTATGAACGCTCCTTCCCATGACACCGTCACAATACCGCACCCCGGCCGCCCGGGCGCCGGCACACGCCGCCGGCTCCCCGCGTGCTCGTGCTATTATGTTGGCATAGGTTACATCGTGTGTCTACCCCCGCTATATACTGGGGAGGATACAAGTGTCCTATTAGGACACAACTCCTACCCTGTCTACACACAGTCCAAAACTAAGTCCAACTGTAACCTACCTTGTACAATAATATTTGACATAATTCTAACAAACTCCACCTTGGCGAATATTCTCCACCACCTTGAATTCGTCCGTGCGTCGAACCTCCATGTACATTGGACTTGAGATACACCATGAGTACCTCTGCTACTCCCAGACTCCATGTGACTCCACCTGCAACTGTAGTCCCTTCCCGTCTTCATCACAGTCAACACTCGAGCAAAAATTAAGTTCCTCGTTACTCTACTTTGTGCTCCCAACTTCCGGAGTATCCGCTCAACGCCATCACACACTGATCATTAATCTGCGTGAAAATAAACAACTCACATATTGGGTGTCACATATAAGAGTTACCTGAACTCAACATCACCGCTCTTTCCTAACCGTCTGTCTGAAACTTGAAGGAATTTCACCGTTGCCCTATGTCATCCTGAGTTAAATTCACAGTTGTCTCATCCTTTTTCCGGATAGTCATTGACATGTCCTATAGCTATAGCACTCCACCACCTTCTGTACTTGTCATCCGCACTTTGCCATGTGCACCGAACACCACAGAATATACGGCCATGTACTCTCCTAGCTTTTGACAATTTTAGACTTTCCGCCACTTTCTCAGATTCTCCATGGTCAACTCATGTCCATCAACCGGCACCGATAGACCCAGTCACCAACTTGAATCTGGTACTCGTCAACACTGTTTCAGCACCCCTGCACAATTTGTCTGACCACACGTCTGACCGCTAGTGCCTTGGCCTGTTGCTGTGTCCCGTGCTTACCGCACACCTCGCCGCCATCACCGCGTCGAGCCTCTGCTATCCTGATCGAGTCTCCCGGGTAGCTAGCCCCCACTCTCTCAACTCCCACTGCAGAGAATTATCGATCACCACCGACCGATGCCGAGTATCACGCCTCCATCAGACCACTGGCGCCCAGTCCGATCCACGTGTCTCTCGCTTTAACCGCTGAAATAGGCTTCGACTCTCCATGCATTTACGCCGTAGCCCCTCCATCAGCATAGAGTGTAGTCATCCATCAGACTCCAACTCCACCTTCAACATGACTCCATGGTGGTTGTACGTGCCACCCTTCCGCGCCCTGTCGACTCCAAGCTCCCATGTGCACCGTCTTGAATCAACCCTACGCAATAGTCTGTCGAAGCCGCACAAGCCCTCAAGCCTGCACCACGTGTTTCCACGCCCCAGAAGTCAGCCACCATCAGCATCACGCTCCTATGTCGTCGTTGCTGAAATCATCGCCGTCTTCTGCTTTGACCGACATCCCCGTCAATCCATCAGACAGTCCAGTCCGACCCAGCCGAAATTATCCGACTGCAACCATGCTCCACCCTGCGTCGTGTCCGCCCGCAAATCCGTGCATTGCTTTGACGCCTTGTGTTTGCATGATCCTTCACGACGCATTCCAGACTCACTCAAGCCTTATGCGCTCGTCCTTGTTGTACGCACACGAAGCCCATCTGCAAGAAAAACTGGACCCAAAGAAAAAATATCCGTGCAAACCTTGACCACACAGGATCCCTTTTACACAATTTCTTCTTCTTGTCTTGTCATGCTATTAGCCTCTTCACGCATATGCAAGCCTTTTTTTTTCAGCAACAAATCTCACGTACTTGCCAGGAACTAGCTCTTACAGCCCACTGCTCATCCAGCGCCTGCTACAAGCCACGCCCGGGACTTGCCCAGCAAGAAGACCGTACCACCCTCACAGCGCCACGCAGCAGCCTACCTGGACCTGTGTCGCTCCCGCGCATGGGCCGCGCCAGCACAACAGCCCACCAGTCGGCCTCTGCACACGTGGCCCGGCTCAGCCAGCCCCGCTTGGGCCAACCTGCCCTCCTGCTCTACACGCACGACATGCACAATCGACTCGCCTCGATCGCTCGGTCTCCTGCCGCCGCACGTTCCGAGGGCGCCGGCGCCACCGCTGCACGCGTCAATCGAATCTGCTGCTTTTGCTGATCGCTGAAATATTCTATCGTCGACTTGAATCCCGTGACATCACCGCTTCCAATCTCCCGACTCCCCAGCCGCTTTGTACAATTCACGATTGTCTTCAACGAACTCGCCACCAGCTCCATGGTCGGATGCGAAGCCGTTAATCACGATCCAACATGACGCTTAGATTCATCCTCCGAATCAATGAGTCCGCCTCATAACCTAGCTCTGATACCACTTGTTAGAATAAATCCGAGGCATACCGTTGATCATCTAAGGACCAAGCAATCACACGAGCACGGCACCGAGATTTGTTAACGAGGTTCACCGATATGGCTACATCCCCGGAGCCTGACTACGGACGCTCCTCCCCATGACACCGTCACAATACCACACCCCGGCCGCCCGGGCGCCGGCACACGCCGCCGGCTCCCCCGCATGCCCGTGCTATTATGTTGGCATAGGTTACATCGTGTGTCTACCCCCGCTATATATGAGAGGCCTAGGATACAAGTGTCCTACTTGGACACGACTCCTACTCTGTCTATACACCGTACGACTCCAAGTCCAACTGTAACCTAACTTGTACAATAATATTCGACACAATTGTAACACTGGTATTGCTATCACGTGAAGCACTACATACAAGCATAGCCCTACGTGGATCGGCAAAGTCATTTTCTAATGCGCATATATATCATCTGGCCATTGCAGAAACAGGTAACTGATAATCGTAATGACTCATCTTGCTTACTTTACACCTAATAGTACTGTACTAGTTGATATTATGCACAAAACCAGATTTGCAATGTCTTTTGTGGAAGTAAGTTTGTAATTCTTGCATACCCAAGGGCTGTTCATGGAAATGTTTGCAAGTAATCCAGTACCAACAACCAGTTTCTCTCATCCTCTGTTTCCGGGCGGAGCGAATGATGGCGCAGCCGCCGTCGCCCTATCCCTCCTGGCGGTGCTCGCCTCTGTCGCCGTAGGGGACACGCCGTTCGTGGTGGCGCACAAGAGGGTGAAGTTGTCCCGCCCTGGTCCCGGCATCGAGCGCCTTGCCGTCACCCTCGACCTCTACAACCAGGGCTCTGCGTGAGTCCCAGATCCCTCTCTCGCCCCCTCTCTCGCGTCTTAGCCTTCAAATTTCGCAGTTCGGCTGCATATGATATTGTTAGTTAGAAACTTGAGTGAATTGAAATCTCACTAGATAAATCGACTATTAGATTTTTAGTTATACTCCATATGATATTTTTGCTGTCTCCATACCATTGTGGGTGGGTTCTGCAGACTGAATGCGTGCCTATCTGCTTGATTACGCGGCCCAGAATCATATTGATTGTTACCATATCATGAATTAATTGCCATTTCCTGCCAGTGACATGATCACTAAAACGTAATTCTTGGTACATAAATCGACTATTAGATTGTTTGTTCTACTCCATATGATATTTTTAATGCCTGGTGCAATGCCCATGCTTTTTAATCAATTTCAACAGCCATTTTGAAGTCTATGTAAATCTACTTTTTTTTGTCTCCATAGATCTTTACCGACAAGCCTGTCTTCATCGGCATCAGCTCCGATTCACTGTAAATTCTTATTTGTCCAGGACAGCCTATGATGTTAGACTGAACGATGACTCTTGGCCACAGGAGGCGTTTGAGCTCGTCTCCGGGAGCACATCAAAGATGGTGGAGAAGCTTGATCCGTGAGCACGCTTCCTAGCTAATGCGCAGTCCTTCTGTTACTGTTACCATGCTGGCATTTTCCGTTGACGAACCAATGTATGTACCTTGTGTTTCTATGTCCATCGGTTCTACGGCATCCCACAACTTTGTCTTGGAGACCAAAGCGCAGGGCAGGTTTCAGGGTTCTCCGGCGGTTATCAAATACCGCGTTCCCATGAAGGCTGCACTCCAGGTTTGTTGGGGTTACATGCTTCATTTGGTGATTGATTTTTGTTTTACTGCAAAACTCGAGTGGCATGTTCAGACAACTGGTTCCACTGTACCAACATTAATTGGAATTCTGATTGTTATATGTTTAACAGAACATGTCATGGGAAACCCTTGTACCGACCCGTGATTGGTAGCCATTATTGGATGAGCTTCACAGGGCTTTTGCTTAAGGACTCCGATATGATTGGCATTCCATGGATCCATAGACGGGCCCTGAATCTCATGAACTTACAGCTAGCTAGCAGTTGTTGTGCTGAATATCATTGTGTTTTGTGTTGCTTTGCAATGTTCTGTTCCCTGAGCTTAAATACCTTCTTTCCTTTTCTGAAGGAGGTATATTCAACTCCCATCCTTCCATTTGATATTCTCGCTGACAGACCTCCACAGCAGATGTTTGAATTGGTAGTTATCATATCACTTCATGATACTAATGTTTGAATGCAATATCTTTGGTGCTGGCTGCTGACATTTCACTTCTGTGTATCCACCTTTGGCACCTGGAACTTTTCAGGCTAAGGTAATTTCATTAGATTCTCTTCTTCGACCAGCTTATCTATTACATCCAAATAGCAAACCAGATTTAATCATCGGTTAGTGTCTAACGGATCAACCATTCATCTGCAGAGAATTGACGGGAAACATGGGCCGTTGGCATCTGTTCTTTCCTTTGTTGGCGTGTTTATCTACCTCGCCTCAAGCCCATAGAACTTTGGTGCTGCAAAAGCAGGCAGTAAGAGGCGCTGAAACTGTCTAATTATGCTCAGTGTACTCCAATGGCGAAAGTAACCAGGCTCATACCTGCAACACAATTTTGGCTATTTGTACTTGACCATCTCGGATGGGGTCTTAGGGCATGTCGATCCACTAAAAGGATACAGAGGAGTAAAACTTCGGTTTTACTCTAACCGGCAGCTAGCCGAACTCCTAAACTCATAATAGGAGTAAATACTTTACTCCTTGTCTGCTCGCCTATATTTACTCGGCCACCTAACACAGGAGGAAAAAAGTCTTCGCCGTCACCCGCTCCCACCATCCCCGTGCATCATCTACTTTGGCTCCTTCCTACTGCCGCCGGCCACCACTTGGCATAGTCGAAGCTCCATACGACCCGCCGCCTTTCGCGCCGAACCGGATTTGAAACTCTCTTGCCGTCGCCGCCTCCTAAATCGGCAAATCTACATGCCTCGTCGTCGGCGCTGGATTCGAGGCATCTGGTCGCCTGGATTGGATGGGTACTGAATCGCGCAACCCTGGCAACGACTGTGCGCTGCATCTCAGTATTGCCTCCTCCTCTAGGCGCCCGGATTTCACTTGTCGTTGGACCGCCGCCACAGCCACCCTGGTGGCCATTGGCCGAGCTCGGCACTAGCTCAATAGCACGTCGGCTCACACTGCCGTTCATCAAGTGTGACCACCTCCCATGGCTAGTGGTGCACCGAGTTTTGAGCACGCCGGAGCATCCTAGATGGGTGTACTTCATGTGCGAAAAGGATGGGGTCAGTGCTTGTTCGTACTGTTGTTCCTCGGATTTGTCGCAATTTTTAGCTTATTGCTTGTATTTTGTGTAGAAGGATGCAAGTTTGGGTATTAATAAGAAGAGTACATTGATCTTTTGATAGCATGAAATTTGCTAGATGTTCATGCACTCCTTGCTAAAGTGGAGACTAGAAATGAGACTAAAGATGATGCAACATCGAATTGTGTAGAAGCAAAGAATAAAGAAGTGTCCAAGCTCGACAAGCCAATTGAGAAAATTAACTCAGTTCAAAACAAAGACATATAGAAAATATTGATCCAACTTTCAGCAGCAGTTATGGAAGTTGAATTTCTATTAAAGTGTCTAATTGTGGTTTTAGTTTTTTTTGGTTTCATTTTTTTCATGAAGAATTTGTGAATTGTGTATTCCGATATATTTCGGTGGCTGAAAATGAAATGAATTTGACAAGAAAATATTACTTCCGCTAAATTTAGGAGATCAGTTAGGTGCAGCCAAAACTTAGTTGAGTAAATTTACTCCACAAATCTTTTACTCGGCCGATTACACCGCTATTTTTTAGGGCATCAGTTAAAGATACACTTTACATGAACAAATTTGGACCATAGAATATACTT
>NW_024115645.1:0-9306 GCF_003073215.2 Triticum urartu
AGAAAGTAATTCCATATACCCCTCCCCCCCCCCCCCCCCCCCACACACACACACACACCTATGCACATATTTTCAACACTTCGGGACTCCGTAGACATGTCCTCTACTGAGGTGGGGTTGGAGGTATTGTCGACCGTCCTCTGTTCCTATTCAAGTAGGTGCTAGCTTGGTCCGCCTAAACATGTCTTCACTATGGTAAGTATGTGCTTTGTTTCGAGCCAGACCCTCGTTGAATAGAAAGAGAGCACAGGAGTGGAAGAGTAGAGCAGAATGTGACTATCTCTTCAGTTAGCTTTCTCAAGTTGAAGTAACTTGAGGCAGGTAAGAAACATTAAAACATTTTTTTACATTTATTTCATGGGGGGTGCATATAAGTTTTCTGACAATATAACTTTCAGATCTTAAGCTTGCATTGTCACTAATATGAGCATACTATCTTAATTAAATTACTAATGCATCTGCCTTGATTTTAGGTCCAAAACATTAATATGAAACTAATACTACCATGAAGGCATTACGGGCAGGAACTAACCGTCGTAGCCTCATGTTGCGCCAGCAACTCGGCAAGCCACATAACATCACTTTCCGCCAATTCATTCATCCTCCCATGTATTTACATTCATGCATTCCAAACTTCATTCGAGATTGCGATGACATATGACAGACCCAGTTAGAGGAAGAAAGGAGGCTAAGGTAGGAATCTGAAGTCGTAAGGGATCAACATGACAAAGAACGTGTCAGGACCCCGATTCCAAGTCACATCGATCTAGCTGGTAACACCTCATATCACTTTGCGGCCTCACGCATGGTATTCCCACGGGTGTCGCCTTACCATGCCCCAGGACCGTTTGCGCCTTTTGGCTCACGTATATGGTAGTTTCGCTAGCATCTATATGACAGAGAACCCGGGCCGACATGGCTAGTCGTGAACCCAAAGCGGCACTAACCCATGGGGACAGGCATACCGAGAGGGGACAAATACCGGCAACAGAGAAGAAATACAATCAATGCAATGCAACAGTATGATGCATGAATGTGACATGGCAATAATGTTATGATTTGAGCTAATGCATCTAGCTATGATTTAAATGAAGTTGGTTTGAATACATGATTCAAATTCCAATTCCATATATGATTAATTAAATGCCCTTTATTTGTTTTGTCCAAAACAGAGGACAAACATTGTTCAAACATACATGAAAATGGTACAGATGAATTTCTTGAATTTTTCTGATAATTTTTCATATATAATTTATTTCATTTGGAGCTATAGGTTAATTTCTATGATTTTTCAAAGTTTTGGCTATTTCTGAAATTTCCTGATTTATTTAAAACCCAAAAGTCAATTACTGCATCAGCACTGTGTCATGCCTGCGTCAGCAGGTCAGCAGCGCTGACCCAGGTCAACCTTGACCAGTGGGTCCTGCATGTCAGTGTAACAGTGGCAGCAGCAGAGGCTGACCAGTGGGGTCGGTCAACGCTGAGGTGGCATGGTCAAAACAGACCGGTGGGGCCATGACCATTAGCTTAAATTAAACAGGGAATAACCCTGTGGTTAATTGATGGGTGGGGCCCGTCTGTAAGTGGGTCAGGGGGTAATTAAGATGGGTAATTAGTGCCTAACGACGCGTTTAACCGACGGCTAAACGCTGGCAACCACAGGCCGCGGCGGAGGGGCTCGGGTTCACTCCCCCGGCGCCCAAACGAGCAGCCGAGGGCAGCTACGGGGAGCTGGAGCTCACCCGCATCTAGCGCGGCAAGTGGTGGCAGCGGGGACGGCCGGAGCTCGCCGGAGACGAGCTCGGGGCGGCGCCGGCGTTCGGTTGTAGGTGAGGCGACGGCTACAGCGCTCGAGGGGAAAAACGGAGAGGGGAAGCAGGAGCAGGAGCTCACGGCGGGTGCGACGAGGTGCTCAGCGGGCTCGGGGACGCGCTGAGGTCGACGGGGCAGTGAAGGCGATCTCCGGCGGCCGGTGGTGAAGAAGACGGCGGTGACGTTCTGGTCCTGGTCAAACCTGATCTTGGGGGCCCGCATGTCATAGACTCATTGTTAAGTGGATATTAAACCGGGGCTAAATATCTGCGGGGCCGGCGTGTCAGTGACTGTGTTGGGGGGGGGGCTAATTAAGCACATGCTTAACTCTAAACTAATGACGCCATGTCATCTAAACGGCGATTAGTCGCTGGGGCTAAGCGAGACACAGCGGCGCTCCCCGTCCGGCCATCTCCGGCGACGAGAGCAAGCGTAGCTGGGCTCTATGTACTCAGGGCGACGCGACGCGTCGAGTGGTGGATGCGGCAGGGGTGGGGGGCGGGGGGCGGCGACGGCGAGCTTTGGCGGAGGCCGGAGCTCGGGTTCGGTCGCGCGCGAGGCTGCAGCGCGTTAGCCAAAGCGCAGAGGGGCGCATGGGGATCCCGGGGACTCGGCGAGCACGCGGGAGCTACTGGAGCGAGCGGAAGAGCTCCGGGGCGCGAGGTTTGTCGGCCATGGCGATGGCCGGAGCTCGGTGCTTGCGGGGACGACGGCTACGGTGCGGGAACGAGCAGGAGAGGAGGGGAAAATGAAGGAGTCCTCACAGCGAAGTCGTTGAGCATTTTAGACGGCTTGGGGACGGCTTGGAGACGGTGAATCAGAGCCGGCGATCTTTGATGCCCGTCGGTGAAGACGACGATGATGGCGTTACTGTAGGGCTCCCGGCGTCGTGTGCGTTGACGGAGACGACGTACGCGACGAGTGCGGAGCTTCCAGACAAGTGGGGAGGCGAGGGGAGGCCACTAGGCACGGCGGCGGTGAGCTGCGCGCTGAGGGTGTGCTCGGGCGGCTGCGGAGAGAGAGCCAGAGCGGTGGGGAGAGGCCAGAGAGGCGGGGAAGTGGGCGAGGGGGTGCTAGGCGTCTCCGGGCGCGGACTAGGACGAAGGAGCGGCCTCCAGCGCGAAGCAGGAGGTGGAGGGCTCCGCGGGTGCGCGTGTGTGTTCGCTCCTGCCTACTGGCAGGAGGAAGACGACGAGCGAGGAGGTAAGTGGGCTGGGCCGGCTTCTCTCCTGGCTAGGTGGGTGGGCTGCTCAGGTGAGCTCCTGTTTCCTTTTTGTTTCTGCTATTTTTTTTATTATTTAATCTTTTGCCACTGTTTTGAATTCAACAGATTTCAAACAATGCCAAAAACATCCTCTGGGTATTTTTATGTTGCTTCATGGACTTTTCCAGAGGCACATAATTTATCGCAGAGCATTTGAAGATATATCCCATATATATTTGAATATATTTTCAAATTCAAATAGAATATTGTCTTAAATTCAGAGACCAAATGATTCCTTAAAAAAATGTTCCAAAATTTTGGTTTGGTATATAACCCTTGCCAAAATTTCCAAAACTATTTTAGGGCATTTTTTGGAAACACTGAATGCAATTTAAAGGGTTTTTGCCCTTCTTTTAAAATAAAATTTTGAGGCTTTCAAATTTCCTCAATTCAAGTTTCTTGAATTTAAATATGATGCAGGATGCTTATGAAACTAATTGCAATCAAATTCTAGGGCTGTGACAGAACGGAGTGCACATGAGCAGGAACATGCGCAGATGTTGGAGGAAACATAGAAACAACTACAGGCGCTGGGTGCACAAGTGCTAGCTCTTACTAAGGAGCTGCCTCCTCCACCTCCAACCCCACCTTCACAACACTAGAGGACATGTCTACGGAGCTCATCTTCTGCACTCATGCCAGTGTTGCGCCGCTTTTGAACTTTGTAATATGACTTGTATAATGTGCTCGACTAGATCCTCTTGAAGCTGAGAGTCAAGTGCTCAACACCATTGTTCTGATAACAATGTGATCTCATTATTGATAACAACCTTGTTACTATAACAATGCTCATGATCATCATCAGTAAATGAGCTAGTTTTAGAGGCATGATTAGGTATCATATTGGCTGTCGTGTTCGTCGCAACATCCGCATGTTGAAGCGTTGCCGATGCCTGTTCTAGCAACGCTCGATGCAAGTTCTAGCACCCTGCACCATCGCCCACAGCATTTTGCGCTGTCGGTTGCAACATTCGCGGTCAACGCTCATGTCGGTCGCAACACGCCCTACATTGTTTGTTCCAACGTCCCACGCTACGGGTCACAACTTCGGCTCCTGCCGGCCGTAGCACACCCGACTACTAGTTCAAACACCCTAAGGCCTCTACTGGTTCCGGCCTTCCTACTGTTGGTTCCTGCACTGTCACATCCCTTCGTCGCCGTTGACGCATCTCGTAGGTGCCACGGTTTCAACTTTCCGCTAGCTGGTTGCATCCCTACCGTTGGTTTCGGCATCCTGCGCCACCGGTCAAAGCTTCGGCTCCTGCTGGTTGTAGTACACCCGACTGCTAGTTCCGACATCCCAGCACCGCTCGTCAGGTAGTCTGAGGATGCCCCTCTGCTGGTTCCAGCACCATTGCATCCCTTGGTCGCTGTCGTCAGATCTCATAGCTGGTGTCACAGTTGTGTAGCTTTCTTCCAGCAGGCCGCAGCTCCGCAGACGGGCGGTTGGAGCTTCTCCGTCGAGGCTCGTGATGTTTTCACAACCCCCATGTGCTTCGGTCATAAAAGAGGTTGTAGGGGGGTGGGGAGGTGGGGGAGGCCACTGGCGTGCCCGATGGCGAGAGGCGGGGCACCCCCTTCACCCATGCAGCGACATCGTCTCCCTCTCCCTCCTCCCTACGTCGTCAACTCTTCTATCCTTCGGTGGACAATGTGCGCGTGGAGCAGCATGGTCGCTCTGTCACAAGTTGGAGGCAAAACTGTAGCAGCATTACGATTAGCGTAGTCCAGACGCGCGGTGGCCTTTGTGGTGGCAAGAGAGAGCAGAGGAAAGGCGTGCTAGGACGGCCATCCGTGATGATCCTCACAAAGATGAAGGGGAAAGGTGAGATGGGAACGAGAGGACCGGGTTTCTCGGTCGACGATAAGGAAAGGGAGAAAGGGAAACGGTGGCATGTGTCCACAGCAACATGGCACGTGACCGTGCGACCGGCCGAACACGAGACCGGTCGCCCGACATGGAAATCCTTTCCTCACAAAGTCACAAGAAAACTTAGTTGTGAAGTTGAACTTACTTGTGAAGTAAACTTAGTTGCGAAGCAAACTGGGTTGTCTTACCAACACTAACACCACAAGGGGCGTACTTTCAAATAGTCCACAGACACAGCGCATCTGATGTCTCACGCGTAGCATCCAAACCCTCTCTCTCTCTCTCCACTTCCAAAACCGCCCAGCTCTTCACAGGCGGCGCCTTGCAGCGAGATGGATCTGACGCAGGTGCTGCCGGAGGAAATACTCGCCGACGTGCTCCGCCGCGTCGCGCCGCGCGGCCTTGCCGTGTGCCGCTGCGCCTGCAAGGCCCTGCTCGCCGTCATCGACGCCCGCCGCCTGCTGCGCGGGGACCTCCTCCCGCTCTCCGTCGGCGGCGTATTCATCAATTTCTACTGCGAACGTGTGTCGGAGTTCTTCGCCAGTCCCTCCACCGGCCCCACCATCTCCGGCAGGTTCGACTTCCACCCATACTGGATTATGATCGCCCTGTTCTTGGCCCATGGGTCTTACAAGATATTAACTATAATGGGTATCTCAAAGAGAGAAAGGATCTCATTGAAGGTGGCGAAGATACAGAATACATGGAATACCTAAAAGAAAACAAATTAGAGTTAAACTCCGGCAAGGAACAGCTAGTGGAAGAAAAGTTTGAATGGGACTCCGAAAATGACAACATACTTCATAAGGAAGATGTGGTTGATGCTCGTGGCAATGGATACTTTGATATCCTTGGATTCCATCCATATAAAGAAATTGCCTTTCTGGGTGTATCAATGTACAGAGGAATTGCCTATCATTTGAAATATTCGAAGGTTCAGGACCTTGGCTACTTATACCCAACAACTTGTCATTTGGCATTGCAGAACGAGTGTTTCATAACCGTGTCATTTCCATATACACCTTGTTTGACAGGGTACCGGTAAGCAATTAACAAGAATGTACAAGGGCATCTTAGAGACTGGTATGCTGGTTTTTTTTTTTTTTTGACGGGTAACTGGTATGCTGGTTGGAACCCAATTGTACAAGAATGTACAATGGCCCAATCATGTTTAAGGCCTTGTTCATTTTTATTTAGCACTGGATTTATACTTATCCAATGAAGTGTCCATATTTTCCATGTCGGTTCTAAGAACATGTGACGTAACAGTGTATCATCAGAAAATGGAAAGTATATCAAATATACTTCATTGCTTTGTTCAACAACGCCAATGTGTTTCTTTCTTATGTATCATCTATATCGGAAACCAATATTTCCCTCAGCGGTATCATTTTCCCCTATTAGTTTTGTTGTTGTTTTCCGGGTCCAGTTGGTGGTTAGTCTCATCCTTGTCTGTTGTCTGAATTCTTGTCCTGCTTATATTGTGGTACTCTTGTATGCCTAACCTACTCCAGGAAAAGGTTTACGGATTGCAGTGGAAATAACATCCACTCTTATGCTGAGTATAACTGAGTTTTTTTATAAAGGACATTTCATTGAATTAATTTATCAAGGTGATACAACCGCATCTAAAGCATGCCCGACCTCTGCATAACATGATGCACACAACCAACAAGTCCAAACGACCAAAAAATAAACATAGTTTTGCAGCAAAAATAAATCAATCCAGCCTAGGATGGGGCAGATCCTATACGGAGATTACACCGCCATCCATGGAGGGAGAAAACCTCCATAGCCGTACTCTCCAGCCGTGTCGACGCCATCATAAAAAGGTCTCTGTCTTCCGACTTCTGCAGGATAGACCAAGTACAGAGCCATCACGTACATGCATGAATAACCTGCACAGGAGAAGAACCACATTTATTATTAAAACCCACATCATTCCTGGAAAGCCACAATGCCCAGCATAAGGCAGCCGCCCAAACAAGAATATGTGTAGAAAATTGTTTATCAATACCCCGCAACCAATTGCTGAACATGTTACACACACTACATGGGGGGGGGGGGTATAGATTCGAAACTACTTGAACTATGGCCCATACTGCACGAGCAAACTTACACTAAAAAAATTAGTGTTTCATAGACTCGTCATGTTGGCAAAAGACACATGTCTTGCTACCTTGCAAGTTACGTCGTGCCAGATTATTTCTAGTTAAGATGACCCCTCTGCTTAAAAACCAGAGGAATATCTTCACACTTGGAGGAATTTTTAGCTTCCACAATTTTTTGTTATCAACGGGAATATCAATATGAGTTATCGCATCGTACAAGGACTTGACTGAGAAACTGCCGTTTTAATGCAGTTTCCATCGAAACTTGTCCGGTTCTCTTGTCAGTTGAATGTCCTTCAGACGAGTGAGTAACTCATTCCATGCTGCCAGACGAGGGCCAAAGAGGTCCCTACAAAAAGAAATATCGGGGTTTTCTTGTCCCAAAACTTGTTTGATCCTTACAAGTTTATGTCTGACAACCCTATACAAGCTAGGGTGATGCACCATAAGTGGGGTCGCACCTAGCCAGGTATCTTCACAGAATCGAACCTGAGAACCATCCCTAACTAAGAAAGTACCAAGCTGAAAAAATAATTCCTTGGCCTTCATGACACCATACCAAAAATGGGAATCACCGGGTTTCTAATGAACTTGAGAAATGGCTTTGGACCCCACGTATTTGTTACGAATGATTTCCTGCCATACTCCATTCTCAGTGATTAATTTGTAAACCCATTTACTCAGAAGAGCTATGTTTTTAATCTCAAGGTCTTGAATTCCAAGGCCCCCTTGACTTTTAGGTCGGCATAATATAGTCCACCTAGCCAGTCGGTATTTCTTAGATTCATTATCACATTGCCAAAAAAATCTGGATCAAAAGTAATCCAAACACTGAAGAACCCCTTTCGGTTAGTGGAAGAATGACAACATGTATAGAACCATATTGCTGAGGACAGAATTGATCAATATCAATCTCCCCCCATATGACAAGAGTCTGGCATTCCAACTGGCTAGCCGTTTCTCAAGTCTCTCTTCCACATGTTTCCACTCAGCGATAGTTAAGCGCCGATAGTGAATCGGCATACTAGATACCTAATCGGGAACTGCCAATGCTGGAAGCCAAAAATGTCAGCTTACTCAGTTGTGGACTCTGCAGCGTCGTCGAAGCAGAAAAGCTCGCTCTTATGAAAATTAATTTTGAGAACAGAGAGCTCCTCAAATGCGCATAAAAACAGCTTGAGGTTTCTTGCTTTATCTAGATCATTATCCATAAAAAGAATAGTGTCATCCGCGTATTGTACAATAGACATACCTTCTTCTACTAAATGGGGAATAACACCACTAATTTGGTCAGCCACCTTAGCCCTCTGAACAAGGATAGCTTTACTCGAAGTGATGGGCGCTCCCAGTATCGCGGTAAAGTAGAGGATCACTGCAATGGCCTTGCCTTACTCGAAGATTATTTGGAGAATTATTATGTGGTTAACCCGGCAACGAGGTAGTGGGATTCTTTGCCGCCGCACCGATCCAGGTCGAAGTCCAAGGTTAGGCATGCCGACTTCAGATACCAAGAGTACCTCGTGTTTGATCCCACGATATCACCCCACTATGGCACTATCAGGTGTTTGTGATCCCAAAATCTAGGCGCAAAACGGAGCCTGGAGATTTTGGTTATGACAGAACGTTGGATGAATTAGACCCTATTATGGAGAAATCTGAATGGCTGCCATCTGTGTGCGCTTTGCACGTTTTCTCCTCGAGGTCGGGCCGTTGGGAGGAGAGGTCTTTTATTCGAGATGGGGAGGCTGCAGGCACCATTGCTGATATGCGGCAGCATTCGGAGTGGTATTATGACAAGCATTATGTTGTACTGCCGGGGTGCACTTTATGTGCACTGCAAAACTGATTTCATAATGAGGTACCTATAATCACTTACACAACATTTTTTTATATTAGTTCATCAATGATTAAAATATTTACCACTTATATGATTTATTAACAATTTCTTGTGCAGGATCTCTTTGTCAAATGACAAGTACCAAGTAATTAAACCACCGATACATGGTGAACTGGGCGAGTAGTACTACAGAAAACCTTATACACAGAACTTTAGCAGTAGCGCGTTGCTACCTCTTGAGCACTGCGATGGTTTTCCCTTGAAAAGGAAATGGTGATGCAGTAAAGTAGCGTAAGTATTTCCCTCAGTTTTTGAGAACCAAGGTATCAATCCAGTAGGAGGCCACGCACGAGTCCCTCGCACCTACACAAACAAATAAATCCTCGCAACCAACACGATAAGGGGTTGTCAA